>NW_028324254.1:0-209633 GCF_054372755.1 Phalangium opilio
AGTGAATGCTATTTTATTTGCCCGAAATTTAATTAAAATATCCAGTAGATCTGGGTTCAAATTCGTTCCAGTATTAAGGCATTCGTTCAATGATAATTTTCCTTTTTCTTTTGATGATCCATCTACTACGACGCGTAGCTTTGTCGTTACTCTTTCTTTTTTCTCGACCCCCGAATGGGGCAGGTAAAATACCTGTTCTTTTCTATTCAACTCTTCAACTGGAACTTTCTCTATAATTCCTTCCTCAAGGTATCCTTTTATAACTTTGCTATATTCTTGATAAAATGCTTCATTTTCTTCAAATTTGTGGGTTAGATATATTAATCTCCTTAAAGCCGTATGGTAATTATTGGATAATTCCTCTTTGTTCCTTTTCCATGGAAGCTTCACGGTGTATCTTTCCTTGTCGTAACTAAGGTTTTCTTCAAATTCTTTTAAAGATAATTTCCTTAATTCAGATTTTTCGATGGGATCTTTATCCGAAATACCAAGTGATTCTAATTCCCAAAATTCTTTTAATTGGCTTGTTAATTGTCCATCATTACTGACATTTTCTTCGTAATTCATAGTTATAGGAGAACTCCCAATTAAGGAAACGCATGTGCCAAGGCTTGATACTTCTACAGGTCCTTGAATTATCCAACCGAATATACTTTCAAGTGCTACCAAATGTGGATGAGAGTGTATAATGAACTTTTGGTGCTACTACCCTTACGAAAATAATGGGTCTTCATTTAGGAGCAGTTTAGACCAATTGCTTTTTTCACGTTGTTAAGAGGTTTAAGACCTCTTCTAGACATCTAGAATACTTCTATTTGAGGTCTTTTAGAAGTATTCTAGACGTCTAGAAGAGGTCTTAAACCTATTAATAATTTGCACCTGCGCGAAACCATTTTTAGTCTGATTTTAAGATGGTCTACAGACCTCTGTATAGAATAGCCCTATACAACGTCTGTTAAAAGTATGGTTAGAAGATGCCCCTGAGAGGTCTGATTGGAAGATGCTCTGTAGAATATTAGATGCTCTGTAGAAGTCTGAATAGAAGATGCTCAGCAGAAGTCTGAATAGAAGATGCTCAGCAGAAGTCTGAATAGAAGATGCTCAGCAGAAGTCTGAATAGAAGATGCTCAGCAGAAGTCTGAATATGTTATGTTTGTAACATATAGATGGCGCCAGCCTCTCCATGTTTTGAAGCTCTGGCTTCTCTCTCTCTATAGTTCTCCCCGAAGCAATAATATCAGTCGCGCTCTAGCCTCCATTAGGTTCAGACTAACGCTTTTCCCAAAGCAGATTATTAGTATTAATATCAATGTAACTAGCCTTAATAAACTCTGTCTTTATTTAACAAAGAACTCCAAGGTATAAGTTATTAATCCGGCTCTATTTAATACTCGATCGACTCGGTAGTATTAGCTGACAAAGACATAACAACTGGCGACGGAGATTCCGTACCGATCCCACCCTATCGCTACGCATCAAAATGGCGGCTGCTTTGTCTATGCTCGTCGAACCTTTCGACTCCACTACATGTGATTGGCCCACCTATATGGAACGCGTGGAACTTCTTTTCACCGCTCACGATATTGCTGCCGATAAACAGGTGGCCACGTTTTTGACTTTATTAGGCCCACGTACCAACACTTTGTTACGTAATCTCACGGCTCCAGCCGCGCCCTCAACTAAGACTTTGGCCGAACTCAAAAAGACTCTCGGCGATCATTTATTCCCTAAGCCTTTGCTTGTCGCGGAACGCTTTCGGTTCAATCGCTGCCGGCAATCGGCTTCCCAGCCCGTATCCGCGTACGTCGCGGAACTGAAACAGTTGTCGGTTCAGTGTGATTTTGGCACAAACCTGGACGATGTTTTACGGGATAAATTCGTTTCTGGTTTGGTCAACGAAGGTATATTGAAACGTCTCTTGTCGGAAAGTGCCCTAACCTTCCAGAAAGCCGTCGAGATCGCGGTCTCTATGGAAACCGCAGCCAAAGACTCCGTCGAACTTCATGGTTCCGTTGCGAGTAACAACGTACACGCTCTCCGCGTCGGCGGTCACCGTTCTACACACCGTCCGCCCCGCTCTACTGCCTCGCCCTCACCCAGGCCTCAGTCCTCTCGTTTTGGAGGGGGTGATACAGGTAGACCTGCTTGTTCCCGTTGCGGGGGAAATGATCACTCGGAGGTCTCTTGCCGTTTCAAACGCGCCCAATGTAACAGATGCAAACGACACGGACATATTCAACGTGTTTGCTCTCAGAATTCTCCTCAGGACGCTAAGCGAAGACCGTCTCAACGTAAGAAACCCAATATTCATTCGCTCGATTCGGAAACCAACGAAGTCATTTCCGAAAATGAGGACGACGATTCCTTTCGAGGACATCTGTACACAATAAATTCAGAAACTCATGGCGAAGACTCTCCCATCATGATAGATCTGCAGATTGATAAGAAACCCTTATCAATGGAACTGGATACAGGCGCCGCTGTTTCTGTCCTTCCCAAAACCATCTACGATAAGATCTTTCAACATATTCCTTTGGAACCAACAAGAAAGAAACTCTCTACATATACGAAAGAATCCGTTAAACCACTAGGTGTCATCTCAGTTTCGGTTCATTATGGATCCCAAGAGATAAAAGAATTACTCTACGTTTTAGAGGGTGATGGTATACCTCTATTCGGAAGAAGCTGGCTTAGTAAGCTCAAATTGGACTGGAAAAATTTGACCTTATCTCACAAACACGTCCCTTGTTTGTCTCTCAATGAACAACCGGACAAGCTAAAGGACATTCTGGAAAAACATAAGGAAGTCTTCAGTTCTTCCATCGGCAAATTGGCAACCTTCCAAGCCCACCTCCATCTTCGTGATGGTGCTACGCCCGTATTCTGTAAAGCCCGAAATGTTGCTTACGCTCTTAGACCAAAGGTTGATCAGGAAATAGAACGCTTGGAAAAAGAACAGATAATTACTCCAGTAGCCTTCAGTGACTGGGCTACTCCAGTGGTCCCTATCGTTAAGCCTAACGGCTCCATTCGCCTTTGCGGGGACTATAAAGTAACCGTCAATCCGTCTTTACAAATAGATCAACATCCAATGCCGTGAATAGAAGAAATGTTCGAAAAGTTAACACAAGGCACGAGATACACTGAAATAGACCTCAGTGAGGCCTTTATGCAAATCGCGGTGGATGAGGAAACAAGTAAACTGTTGACAATCAACACCTCCAAAGGTCTCTATAAGGTCAACCGATTGGCTTACGGGATAGCTTCATCTCCAGCGATATTCCAGAAAGCTCTCGAACAAGTATTATCTGGCCTAGATGCTGTCAGCAACTTCCAGGAGAACATTCTCATCACCGGAGAAACAGATGACGCGCACTTGGAAAACTTGGATAAAACCCTACAAAGGTTAGAAGATTTTGGCTTAAGAGCCCGGAAAGACAAATGCAAATTCTTTGTCGAATCCCTGGAATGTTTGGGACATACAATTGACTCTAAAGGTTTACACCCAAATTCCAAGAAAATAAACGCAATTCTCAACGCACCCATTCCAACGGACATTTCACAATTGCGTTCTTTTCTCGGCTTAGTTAATTACTATGGCAAATTCATCCCGAATATCAGTATGAAACTGCATCCCTTACACAAACTATTGAACAAGAACGAACCGTGGAAATGGACCAAAGAATGTCACACTTCTTTCAATGCGATTAAGACCGAACTAACTTCCGATCACGTCCTCGTAAATTATACGCCTAATTTACCTCTGATTCTGTCCTGCGACGCTTCACCTTATGGTATCGGCTGCGTTTTGGCTCATCTCTTGCCGGATGGCAATGAGCGCCCCATCGCTTACGCTTCGAGAACGATGACTAAAACAGAGCAAAACTACGCCCAGGTTGAAAAGGAAGCTTTATCAATAATTTTCGGCATCAAGAAATTTCACGCATACCTCTACGGTCGGCACTTCACGCTCTACACGGATCAACGTCCTTTAACGAAGATCTTGGGCCACCATTCCGGTCTTCCGATTTTGGCCGCGTCGAGACTACAACGTTGGGCGGTTATGCTCGCTGCTCATGACTACGAGATTAAATACAAACCAGGTACTAGTCACGCTAATGCCGATGCTCTTTCGCGCCTTCCGTTACCCGTTACGGTACGAGACACTGCTGACGGCGCCGACCTATTTAACCTTCAGCAACTCAGCTGTTTGCCCATCACTAGTCATGATATTGCCAAAGAAACACGCTGTGATCCACTTTTATCCAAAGTTTTGGACTATACCTTAAACGGTTGGCCAACTTTAACGAAGGAGGAGGTAGATCTCAAATTTTATTTCTCTAAGCGAGAAGATCTGACCGTTACTCAAAATTGTCTATTGCGAGGAATGCGAGTCATTATTCCGTCAAAATGTCAACCAAAGGTACTAGAAGAACTACATAGAAATCACCCGGGAATTGTTGGCATGAAATCGATAGCCCGTAGTTACGTCTATTGGAAGGGGATAGACCAAGATTTGGAACGCCAGGTGAAATCCTGCTCGGAATGCCAACTACTCAGTAAAAATCCCGCCAAAAGCCCTCTGCATCCATGGATACATGCAGATCGACCATTTCAAAGGGTACATGTAGACTATGCAGGCCCTTTCCGTGGTCATATGTTTTTCGTCGCTGTCGACGCTCACTCAAAATGGCCGGAAGTTTATATTTCCAAAACGTCTACGTCAGAACAAACTATCGCGAACTTGTCCAACATCTTTTCAAGATTTGGATCTGCTGAATGTATCGTCAGCGACAATGGACCCTGTTTCACCAGTTCGGAATTTGAAAACTTCACGAAAAATTTCGGAATTAAACACGTATTCTCCGCGCCTTTTCATCCTTCAACTAATGGACTCGCGGAAAGATTCGTCCAGACGCTGAAAAATGGAATGAAACACTCACATCCTTCAACGTCCATCCAACAACAATTGGACGATTTCCTAATGACCTACCGAAATACTCCACATTCCACAACCGGGGAAACTCCCGCTAACATGTTCTTGAAACGATCTCTAAGAACACGTCTGACGCTCATGAAGCCGGACATCAATGCGAAAGTACGATCGCAACAAACCTCACAAGTTCTTCAAAGAAACATATCCAGCAATAAGACTTTTGATATTGGAGATACCGTTTACGCAAGAGATTACCGAACTCCAAAACCTAGCTGGACTCCTGCCAAAATAATCGAAAGAACCGGACCATTGTCATACCGCTTAGAAACTCAAGAAAACATGATTTGGAGAAGACACCTCGACCAAATACTAGACAGAATTGCACCTGCAACCCAAGAAACGGTACAATTACCTAACTCAACGAATCGCAGCTATACTCAGAACCAAGTATTCACTAGTCCAATATTGGAACCACCTACTACGTCACATTCCAATACAACGCCAACGAATACAGCGAACCAAACTCCTGCTACGCAGAAAACCTTGCCTTCCCAAACACGTCAACTACCTCTAGAAGACACTCCAACGGCTACGCCAAAATTTCGCCGTTCGAAACGTCTAATCAAACCTCCGAAGAAACTCGATCTTTAAATTCAATCGAACTCTAACATTAAGTTCCTAGTTAAAGGATAATACGAATAAGTTTTTTGAAGTTTATTAATTAGTTATAAGTTTTGTTGAAGCTCAATTTAAACAAATGAATAAATAAATAGTTCCTAAAGTATAGGCAAGCAACTTCAAATGTAAATTGGGAAGAGTGTTATGTTTGTAACATATAGATGGCGCCAGCCTCTCCATGTTTTGAAGCTCTGGCTTCTCTCTCTCTATAGTTCTCCCCGAAGCAATAATATCAGTCGCGCTCTAGCCTCCATTAGGTTCAGACTAACGCTTTTCCCAAAGCAGATTATTAGTATTAATATCAATGTAACTAGCCTTAATAAACTCTGTCTTTATTTAACAAAGAACTCCAAGGTATAAGTTATTAATCCGGCTCTATTTAATACTCGATCGACTCGGTAGTATTAGCTGACAAAGACATAACAGAATAGAAGATGCTCAGCAGAAGTCTGAATAGAAGATGCTCAGCAGAAGTCTGAATGGAAGATTCTCAGCAGAAGTCTGAATGGAAGATTCTCAGCAGAAGTCTGAATGGAAGATGTTCTCGAGAAGTCTGAATGGAAGATGTTCTCGAGAAGTCTGAATGGAAGATGTTCTCGAGAAGTCTGAATGGAAGATGTTCTCGAG
This sequence comes from Phalangium opilio, assembly GCF_054372755.1. NCBI lineage: Eukaryota > Metazoa > Arthropoda > Arachnida > Opiliones > Phalangiidae > Phalangium > Phalangium opilio. The sequence continues at coordinate 6,242 of NW_028324254.1, forward strand.
AAGTCTGAATGGAAGATGTTCTCGAGAAGTCTGAATGGAAGATGTTCTCGAGAAGTCTGAATGGAAGATGTTCTCGAGAAGTCTGAATGGAAGATGTTCTCGAGAAGTCTGAATGGAAGATGTTCTCGAGAAGTCTGAATGGAAGATGTTCTCGAGAAGCCTGAATGGAAGATGTTCTCGAGAAGCCTGAATGGAAGATGTTCTCGAGAAGCCTGAATGGAAGATGTTCTCGAGAAGCCTGAATGGAAGATGTTCTCGAGAAGCCTGAATGGAAGATGTTCTCGAGAAGCCTGAATGGAAGATGTTCTCGAGAAGCCTGAATGGAAGATGTTCTCGAGAAGCCTGAATGGAAGATGTTCTCGAGAAGCCTGAATGGAAGATGTTCTCGAGAAGCCTGAATGGAAGATGTTCTCGAGAAGCCTGAATGGAAGATGTTCTCGAGAAGCCTGAATGGAAGATGTTCTCGAGAAGCCTGAATGGAAGATGTTCTCGAGAAGCCTGAATGGAAGATGTTCTCGAGAAGCCTGAATGGAAGATTTTCTCGAGAAGCCTGAATGGAAGATTTTCTCGAGAAGCCTGAATGGAAGATTTTCTCGAGAAGCCTGAATGGAAGATTTTCTCGAGAAGCCTGAATGGAAGACGCTCTCGAGAAGTCTGAATGGAAGATGCTCTCGAGACGTCTGATTAGATGATAAATTCAAGTCGTCCTATGTTTAAGAGAAATTCGGGCTGAGTCACGGAATAAACGTATATAATATTTTTTCAATCATCACAATTAGTTTAAGCATTTTAGGTATTTTTATTTAAATGATAATGTCTTCGTGCACATTTCCTTCAATGTCACTCCCACATTGTTGCTCAACGGCGACGGACTTGCCTTTCCCAATAGATTCTTCATTTGAATCATCTGCTCTGCTGCATGGCTACAATAATCGGAATTATTTCACTATCATTTAAAACTTAGAACACCATAGAAGAATATTTACTTGGTACAATTTAGTCAAACGATGCAGGTTTAGTATGAATATTAATCCGATGATACCTGACAGATCTTTTAAAACCGGGAATATGGAAGCGCGAAAAAAACCGTTATGTACATAACCGGCAGGCTCTCACCCGACTGTGGCTCGATGCTCGAACGTTCATTTCCCGCCTTTTTATTATACTTCCACGCATGCGTCAGACTGTTTCTAGGCTAGAAACTTCTTATTTTTAGACCTTCTCACGCTTTCATGTTTTTTTCCTTTGACCTTCTACAGTCTGTATGTTCATTTCCCGCCTTTTTCTTACACAACCTGGCTGTTTCTAGGCTAAAAACCTCTTATTTTTGGAACTTAAGCAAAAAGTCCAGGCTTTAATTTCTAGACCTTCAGTATGCCCTTTTAAAGGTACTTATTTTAGACCTTTTAAACTGTTCGAACGGAAAACTTATACGAGTTTAACGCTGCTAAGAATGGAAAGACATAACTGTTTCATTGCATACCAAAATAGCGACGGTGGCTTAGATTAAGGATAAATTATTTTTTTCTTAAACACGAACCCCCCCTTCAACCGAACCCTAGAATATTTTGCTATTGTTAAGAAACTGATAGTTGATGAATGCTTTACAACGGAGACCTAGCCTTCTTAAATCGACATCCCATAAAAATGATTGTTTACACTAGAAATGATGGCACAGAAATAATTTCTGTCAATAATATTAATTCGCATCAGACTTCTGTTTGGGTTGGGGATGATATTTTTCTAAATGACATTGTTAACGTGTTGGAATATGACAAGATCATGAATAAACATAGACGTCTGAAAATGTACATCATGATTTTCTGCGTCAATAAGGACTTGCAGCTTACGACGTTATCCTTAACCCTGAGCATAAGCGTCTATAAGACTGCTTAAACATCTTAATATTAGACCGGACTGAAAAACGTCCCTCTTGGAAAGAGGTAGAATTAAAACCTTTAAGTTGGTCTACAAGGGCAACAGATTTTAGGTTTCTTCTTTAACCCTGAACATAGGCGTCTTTAAGACGTCTTAAATATCTTAATGTTAGACCGGACTGAAGAACCTCTTGGAAAGAGGAAGAATGAAGATCTCAAAGTGGTCTACAAGAGCAACAGAATTTAGATGTCATCCTTAACCATGAAAATAGGCGTCTTTAAGACGTCTTAAACATCTTATCTTAGACCGGACTGAAGAAACTCTTCAAAAGAGGAAAAAAGTAGGACCTCTACAAGGGCACCAGAAGTTAGATGTCATCCTTAACCATGAAAATAGGCGTCTTTAAAACGTCTTTAAACATCTTATCTTAGACCGGACTGAAGAACCTCTTCGAAAGAGGAAAAAGTAGGACGTCTATGTTGGTCTACAAGGGCAACCGTTTTAAGATGTCATCTTTAACCCTGAACATAGGCGTCTTTAAGACGTCTAAACATCTTAATGTTAGTCCGGGCTGAAGAACCTCTTCCAAAGAGGAAAAAGTAGGACGTCTATGTTGGTCTACAAGGGCAACCGCTTTTAGATGTCATCTTTAACCCTGAACATAGGCGTCTTTAAGACGTCTAAACATCTTAATGTTAGTCCGGACTGAAGAACATCTTCGAAAGAGGGAAAAGTAGGACGTCTATGTTGGTCTACAAGGGCAACCGTTTTTAGATGTCATCTTTAACCCTGAACATAGGCGTCTTTAAGACGTCTAAACATCTTAATGTTAGTCCGGGCTGAAGAACCTCTTCCAAAGAGGAAGAATTAAGACCTCTAAGTTGGTCTACAAGGGCAACCGCTTTTAGATGTCATCTTTAACCCTGAACATAGGCGTCTTTAAGGCGTCTAAACATCTTAATGTTAGACCGGACTGAAGAAACTCTTCAAAAGAGGAAGAATGAAGACCTCTAAGTTGGTCTACAAGGGCAACCGATTTTAGATGTCATCTTTAACCCTGAACATGGGCGTCTTTAAGATGTCTTAAGCATCTTAATGTTTGACTGGACTAAAGAACCTCTTGGAAAAAGGAAAAAGTAGGACCTCTATGTTGGTCTGTAATTTAGGGAATCCAGAATTGCTCTTGGCTAAGACCGTGCAAAGACGTATCATAAGCCTAAAATGGATCTTAAGTTAGACCATCTTAAAACTAAAGCTAAATAGAGGTCTTATAATAGCCTAAAATAAACCTTCGATCATCCCTATTTTTAACTTAAACTAATCAAGAACAAAATAAGACCTCTTTTAGTGTTTAAAGTGCAAGAATAGACCATATTTAGACCGATTTATTTTCGTAAGGGTAATTTGGAATTTAATCTCTGGATTTTCCCAGTAATGACTTGCCAATATAAATCTGATCCAATCAGTACTTGAATTTCTTCGTTATAATTTTCTTCTTCTAACCCTCTATCTGCTAATACTAATCCCAAGTCATTCAATTCTTTGCGGCAATTTTCTCCTGGAGATTCAAATTTTGCGGTATTGATGTTTGGGGTTTCTATAACTTCCATTTCCAATTCTCGATCATCAATTAAACTTTTCAAAGTGATTTTTACTTTTCTTCTAGTGACAATCGTCGGTTCTTTTGCACCAAAAACGTGCAATTTCAATGTAACTTCTTCTATTAAAGGTAATTCTAATTTTCTCGAAATATCCTCTCTAATGAATGACGTTTGACTACCGCTATCAATCAAAACTCTAACTTCTTCTGCCCTGTCTCTGAACCCTTTTAGCTGAGCGCGAGCTGTTTGAAGTAAAACAGCACTTTCTTTCTTATCTGTAGGAACTACGGAGTTACTACTTATTTCCTTTGGAGACGTTTCTTCTACCTTATTCTCTTCAACTCCCCTTTTGCTTTCTCGTTTTTCCCCTTGTGTACACACAGCTGCATGGTGTCTTCCATTACATTGTTTACATTTGATCTGTGATTCGCAATTTTTCGCTAAATGACCCGCTACAATACAAATGTAACATCTTCCTAATTTCTTTAAAATGTTTTTTCTTTCTTCGACTTTCGTTATGCTTTTGCATGCTTCCGACTTATGATTATATCGCTGACAAAATAAGCAAAATCCGCTATTTTGAGTGGTCATTCCCGTTATCAAAGCTGCTGATGAAGTGTACGAGGGTTTATTATCCTTTTGGTAGGATTTACTAGCGCTGTAATTCGTTCTGCTATTTGTGTTTGTTCGACTGAAGTTTTGAACTTGTGACGAATGGAGCGTGTCTCCCGAGCTTGTCATTTTATAAAAATGGGCTCTTTCCCTACTTTGTAAAGCATTTCTTATAAACTCTAATAACTCTTCCGCGTCTAATTCTTGCTGAACATTTCTTATTCTATTAAATTCGACGTTTATGTCGTCTGGGAGCTTCCCTAACAGTATGGGACAAAGAATAGTTCCATATTTTTCCGATGCTCTTATTCCAAGAGCCTGGAGACCTCTTACTTCCATTTCACATACGTCAAAAAAGTGTCTATAAGCTTTCAGATCGCTTGACTTCGCAATAGGTTGTAAATGCGTAAGTTTCTTGATATGCGCGGTGACAATGTCAGTCTTATTACCGAATCTCTCGTGTAATCTACCTATAGCAGTATCATAATTCGCGTCTGAAAATGACATTCCGGTAACCGCGGATGCAGCTTCGCCTTGTAAATAGGATTTTAAATAATTGAATTTTACACTCTTAGGTATCGAATTATTATTATGAATCGCGTTTTCAAATTGAGACCAAAAGTCTGTCCATTTAGTTATTTCCCCATTATATTTCTCTATTTCTAATTTTGGCAATGACATGTTAAAGTTTTGCGCGACAGGCTGTGGCATATAACACGAGAAAGGTACTTGCGGATACATTGGCTGGCTTGCCGGATAAGGTAGCGTTCCTGTTCCTATTCCTTGTCCAATACCTCCCATTTGTGGTGGCATTGTATTTGATAACGACACTAGCGGCGGGTTCGTTGATATAACACTAGGTACAGTTTGTACTGTTGAAATTAAAGTCTGTGGAGTCTGTATTCCCGCACTAGTTGTAATGAACGCTTGTGGTGAAACTGCAGGTAGTTGAAACGAACTACTTGAGATTATTGTTCCAGGGATAAAAGGTGGAGTTAGGATTAGTGGATTCTGTGAGGCTTCTGTCGATGTCGTCTCCTTGGGATTTGTATAAGATTCTGGTGGTTCTTCCATTATATCTCTCGATTCAGGGACTTGGATGTTTTCGAGCAATTCAGCCATTCTATAAGCTGACGGTACTTTAGTAGCTTTTTCTTGCATGATGCTTATATAATGTTCTAGAGTCACTTTAGCGGTAACCATGTCTTCCTCACATTTTTCGCGAGAGTCTATTTCCTTTTCGATTGAAGATGTTGGGAGAAGTCGATATATGTTTCTATCCAATTTTCTTATAATTGATTCGTGCTCGTTTAATTGGACCTTCATGATCTTTAATGCTACTAGATTCATTTCTGCTTTCTGCGTCTCACTGTGAATCCGTTTCAGCAAATTGGTTAATTTTCTTCTCGTGGCGGTTCTCATGGCTTTTGCCTTTTCTAATTTTTCTTCAGGTGTCATTTCGAAACTGCTTTCAGAACTGACTTCATCGTCTTCATTACTTTCTTCTCCCGTTCTTTCTGTCTTTTCTTCATACTCCGCCATTATAAACTGTGATAATTCTATTTCCTTGATCTCTTCTTAATTCTTTCTTTATAACTTTTCTTTCCAATATAATTAATCGCTTATACACGTATACACGACTATTTTCGATCTTCTTAATACACCAGCGATATAGCTTATACGCTATATTGTTCCGGTTTTCAAAATTTCTTCATTTTTTAATTGTTCGTTAATTGGATCTCGCTTATACACGGCAATTAGATCCCGGGTTTCGGCACCATTTTATGATTACATGAGACCAGGATGATTTAAACAAACAGTTTTATTCAAAATATTTTAAAATCTTCAAAATTCTTATACACTCTTTTCTTATTATTAACTCCTTATACAGAGCTTCGCGAGAACGTCCTTTCCGATACAAGTATTTTTACGTTCTGAATATTTTGGAGAGGTTGGTCCTCTCCCTCTTATTGTCATACTAGATGTTATCTCTCTTTGCGGCGCCATAGTGCCCCGTTTTACTGTCCCCTATGAACTTGGGAAGGGGTTTTCTATAGATATTTTTCTTGGAAACTTTTAGCGCATTATAAATCAAGTTTGACACTTTTACTTTCTAAGGTACAATTTTTAAAGGGCTGTTAAAGTACTAGTTTTAAAGGTGTTATGAAAGTAAGCAAAATTTATTACAAAACAAAATAAAATAAACATTTTTCGAAAATATAAAGATAATAAGATTTTCTTTATTGGAACTTTAGGAGTTCCAACAATATCCGCAAACTACGCAGTCACCAGAGGTGTACCTCAAGGCAGCATACTGGGACCAACTCTTTTTAACACCTACACAAGTGACGTAAACATGTACCTCAATTCTAGCCTGTCTAAGGAATATGCTGATGACAGTGCTCTAATAAACTCTGCTGAAACTATTGAGGACCTAATGGAGGTCATGCGGACTGAAGCACTACTCCTAAAAACTACCCTAGGCGCAAGAAGTCTCATACTCAACGAAACAAAAACGGAATTTATGATACTGTGTCCAAACGGAATATCACTAGCACGAGAGAATAACACTAAGATACCAGCAGCAGGCACTGAAATAAAAAGAGTAACATCATATAAATATCTTGGCGTCATGCTGGACGACACCCTATCCTGGAAACAACATATTGACTATGTCATAAAGAAGACGAACAGTAGACTTGGTATTCTAAGACCGCTCTACTCGGCTTTAGATACTGACACGTTAAACCTACTGTATAAAACATTAATTGAGCCAATTTTCACCTATGGGGACATCTTTTACCGCTCGACCAATGAACTTAACCTCAAGAAACTTCAAGTAGCCCATAATAACGGCGCCCGTTTTGCAGCCAAACAAAAGAAACGCTCGTCGGCGACGCACTCCCGAAAACAACTAGGATGGCTATCTTTACACCAATTATACCAACGGAATATCCTCATCTTCATGTATAAGTCACATAAAGGCAAGTGTCCAGAATACCTTATGGACTACCTTAAAAAATCAAACGAGATACATAATACCGCAACTCGTGGCTCAACCCTCAATTTCTATGTGGAAAACCTTCAGACGTCCCTCCGCAAGAAAAGTCCAAAGCACCGCGGTATAAACTTATGGAATACCCTCAAACCAGAGTTTAAACAGATACAATCAATTGCACAATTTAAAAACGAAGTAACCACATGGCTCCAGAGTATCTAACCTGATACCTAACAAGACTGAAGAACTTTTAACTGAACAATTTCTCTCTTTTTAACCTTACATTCCTTTTATTTAATTTAAAACTGACAGGACCTCTTTGTAAATCAGTTTTTCTGAAAGAGTTATCCGAATAAAGCCTTTTTATTATTATTATTATTATTATTAATAACAACTGGCTAGGGGGAAGAGATAGTCTGACGTCTCTGGTTGGCGTAGAATACTGTTTCCAACCGTTAGGGGGGATGAAACTCCAGTAAGAGATAGAAGGGTATGACGTTTCAGGGTCAGAACTGTTGGCTCCCTATACAGTGTCCATGTCGCATACACTATAAAGTAACTAAGAGTGCCACATAAGCTTGAGAACTGCCTGCTCAATTCAATACTGGTGAAATACAGTGATCACGACAGTATAAGGTGCCATTTCTAGTTAAGCATACATTTTTATCTCTCTATCTGAGGTGGGGTGGCGTAGCGTGAGGTGGGGTGGCGTAGCGGATAGCGCTTTCGCCTCGCAGCAAGAGGATCCCGGGTTCGATCCCGGACTGTGGCACCGGGTGAAAATCTGGGAACAAATCCTTCTGCGTAGAGTTTGCAAGTTCTCTCCCCGCTTGTTAAAAGGAGTTTTCCTCCGCGGTCTAACCCGGTTTCTCCTTTCTATCAAAACTTGCAGAGGTTAACGGTAATAGTTAGTATAGGGCGCTGTAGGTTAGCTGTGGCATAGGGGCTAGCCACCACCCCTCTATGCATTATAAAGGGACCCACCTGTAAATAAGCCACAGGCTTAGTGTGGATATCCCTTCATAGACAAAAGCTTAGATTATTATTATAGAAAATCGTAAAAATCATGACTTTAGCCTCTCTACCTATTATTTCCCAAAGTTGTCGCGAATGGTAACTACAATAGCTTGAAGTTTACACCCTTTCCCTTTGTAAGCTGGCAGTTTAAGGGCTATATGATTCGCCACGGTTTTATGTGAAAGAATTGCGACACTGTATAGAAAACAGCGGGGGTAAAATCTCCTCTACACACAAGTCACGAAAATTCGTTCGTAAATTCTACTTGTAAGAGTACACAACGAAACCTTCGTGCTGATGACTCATAGCATGTTTGCACAATTTTGTACAATCAAGTGTTAGGAGTTGAAGCATAACTTTTAAATATCGCGCCAATGTAAGGATAGTAGTGCGCGCAGCGCCATCTCTTAAACTTAACTGTAACCAACATAAGGATATGTAACGGGAACCATTGAGATTAATACACTCTGATGTCGTAGGACCCATGACTCCAACTTCCAAGGGGGGCAGTAAATATTTCGTCACTTTCATAGATGATAACACGAGATATACCGAAGTTCACATGTTACAGCAAAAGAGTCAAGTAGAAGAAAAATTCGATGAATACAGAAGAAAAGTCGAAAATTTTCAAGGCAAGAAAATTGTTTCACTTCGTAGTGACAATGGGGGCGAGTATACCGGAAACTCTTTTAAGGCTAAACTAATAAAGCTGGGAATAGACAGACAGCTCACAATCCCCGGCACTCCACAACAGAATGGGATAGCAGAGCGGGCAAATCAAACTATTCTTGACACAGCTAGATGTATGCTGCTCGAATCAGGAATGCCCACGACATTCTGGGCGGATGCTGTAAACACGGCGACTTATGTAAGAAATCGTTGCCCAACAGTAGCTAACAAAGGAGCAACTCCTCTAGAACTTTGGGAGGAAAAGCCCATGGATTTGTCACACTTAAAAGTTTTTGGATGTCGCGCCTGGGCGGTCAACAAGCGAAGATCAAACAAATTTTCTGAAAAAGGTATTGCGTGTATATTCATCGGATATGACAACCATGCAAAGGCATACCGGCTTTGGGACCCGAAAAATGATGAAGTTTTTATAAGCCGGGACGTCACATTCGAGGAAAACATCTTTCCTATGAAAACAGAGAAACAAGAAGCCTTGACTAAGTCAAAGTATCGCTCACTAGAGGACAGTATGTGGTGTGCGCTAAACGTAGCACATACACCAATGTACGTTACAGAAGGTCCTGACCAAAATGATGACAGTAACTCGGATTCTGACAGCCTTCATGAAGAAAGCATTGACGACGAGGAGGTGAATGATGTTGTTGGTGAACATGCTGATATTGAAGAAAAACAGCGAGGAAATGGTGAACATGCTGACATTGAAGATGAAAATCAGCGAGAGGAAAGAGAAGAAATAAATGTCATAAATCACCAAGAACCAGAGACTGAAATATCAAGAACAGGGAGACCACTCAAAAGACCAACATGGTTGAAGGATTACGTCGTAAATAAAGCAACATCAATCAAGAAGGTAGATCCACAAACCACAAAAGAAGCGTTAAATGGACCACAGAAAAATAAATGGAAAGAAGCTATGATTGAAGAAACCGACAATCTATTACGAAATGAAACCTTCGAATTTGCTAAAAGACCAAATAGAAAGACTATTCGTAGTAAATGGATCTTTAAAACAAAGTACGATGAAAGGGGAAATTTAGCAAGATATCGAGCAAGATTAGTAGCATTGGGTAACACCCAACGACCGGGTTTGGATTTCGACCAGACGTATTCGCCAGTAGTACAGATGAAGACTACCAGGATTTTATTTGGCATCGCTGCTGAAAAGAACTGGGCAATACACCACTTGGATATCAAGGCTGCTTATTTAAACGCCGAAATAGATGAAGAGGTTTATGTCGAAATACCTGAAAATTTCCTAGAACTATGTGAAGAACTAAGAAGCTCGTTTCCTCATATTCCCCCGATATCTAAACTACAGGCAGAGGATTACGTATGGAAACTTAAGAAAAGTATATACGTCAACGCACCGACAGATTTGTCCACGTAACGAAAGATTTGTCCACGTAACGAAAGATTTGTCCACGTAACGAAAGATTTGTCCACGTAACGAAAGATTTGTCCACGTAACGAAAGATTTGTCCACGCACCGACAGATTTGTCCACGTAACGAAAGATTTGTCCACGCACCGAAAGATTTGTCCACGCACCGACAGATTTGTCCACGCACCGACAGATTTGTCCACGTAACGAAAGATTTGTCCACGTAACGAAAGATTTGTCCACGCACCGACAGATTTGTCCATGTAACGAAAGATTTGTCCACGTAACGAAAGATTTGTCCACGCACCGACAGATTTGTCCACGCACCGACAGATTTGTCCACGTAACGAAAGATTTGTCCACGTAACGAAAGATTTGTCCACGCACCGACAGATTTGTCCACGCACCGACAGATTTGTCCACGTAACGAAAGATTTGTCCACGCACCGACAGATTTGTCCACGCACCGACAGATTTGTCCACGTAACGAAAGATTTGTCCATGTAACGAAAGATTTGTCCACGCACCGACAGATTTGTCCACGTAACGAAAGATTTGTCCACGCACCGACAGATTTGTCCACGCACCGACAGATTTGTCCACGCACCGACAGATTTGTCCACGTAACGAAAGATTTGTCCACGCACCGACAGATTTGTCCACGCACCGACAGATTTGTCCACGTAACGAAAGATTTGTCCACGTAACGAAAGATTTGTCCACGCACCGACAGATTTGTCCACGCACCGACAGATTTGTCCACGTAACGAAAGATTTGTCCACGTAACGAAAGATTTGTCCACGCACCGACAGATTTGTCCACGTAACGAAAGATTTGTCCACGTAACGAAAGATTTGTCCACGCACCGACAGATTTGTCCACGCACCGACAGATTTGTCCACGTAACGAAAGATTTGTCCACGTAACGAAAGATTTGTCCACGTAACGAAAGATTTGTCCACGCACCGACAGATTTGTCCACGCACCGACAGATTTGTCCACGTAACGAAAGATTTGTCCACGCACCGACAGATTTGTCCACGTAACGAAAGATGTGTCCACGTAACGAAAGATTTGTCCACGCACCGACAGATTTGTCCACGCACCGACAGATTTGTCCACGCACCGACAGATTTGTCCACGTAACGAAAGATTTGTCCACGCACCGACAGATTTGTCCACGCACCGACAGATTTGTCCACGCACCGACAGATTTGTCCACGCACCGAAAGATTTGTCCACGCACCGAAAGATTTGTCCACGTAACGAAAGATTTGTCCACGCACCGACAGATTTGTCCACGCACCGACAGATTGTCCACGTAACGACAGATTTGTCCACGCACCGACAGATTTGTCCACGCACCGACAGATTTGTCCACGTAACGATAGATTTGGGTGGAGCATATCTTAGGAGTTTTCCTACTACCATATGTTTTTAACCAATCATATTGCAGGGGGCGTCATATTGGAAGTAACGATCCAGCCAGCCGGCTCGTTACTTCCAAATGATTTTGGCTTTGGAAGAAACGGTCTTTGGAAGTAATGGGCTTTGACCGGCGGGTTAACGCAAAGGCCACTCTAGTGGTAATTTTCTCAACTCAATGGTAGTCTGGAAGAAAAACACGTGGAGAGTTAGTTTCGGTTTCAGTAGTCAAATTTATGGAGACGTAACCTCTTTTATTCAAAAATTAGAAGCACTTATATAAGGTAATATTTATTTACAGTAATTAATTTAAGATATAGAAAGAAGGGCGATAAAGCCAAGGCCTAGCGTGAGAATTTAATTAGTGAAATTTGCATGTGTTAAATATTGTGTTTGTAACTTTCAACTTTGCATTGACATTTTATCAAAATAAACAAATCATATGGTGGTGGGGTTTTTGCATAATTACAAATCTTCGTTGGTCTCCATGTTCATCTAGGAAAAGTACCATGACCATTAAAGTTGTTGTTCAAAAATCCAAATCACATTAAAATTACCAGCTCTTCTCTGTTGGGTATCACATCACATGCTTTAATAATAGATTTACAAAACTCCTCTTTCAAAATAGCATTATTAATGGTGTTATACTTCTTATAATACTTTGATGATGCCTCTGTTAATTGCGTTTCATAGTTGCCTATAAAAAGTACCTTATATTAGCACGTATCAACCTTAGAATAAACAGATAATTTCTGCAACTTACTTAAGATGTATTCGCAAGTTTTAACCATCTTGGGTGGGCTAAACTGATAAACCACAAAATTATTCGTATTGCATATATTTTGGAGCTCCTTTTTAATGATTGAGAGACGACCATAAGATGACTTTAAAGTTTTATGAAGTTCTATGAGATTGTACTTATTAGTTTTTAATTGTCATTAAGCTTTGAAGAATGTAATTGAATTTAACTAAGGGGTTACCAGTCAGTAGGGCAGAACATCCATAGCAAAATAAAGCTGAAAATGCAAAATTTTATTAGAAATTTTATGTCAGTTAACAATGTAAATTGTTTTTTACGTTGGCCAATTTTATTGTTAGATGAAGAGTCAGAGGAGTCTAAGGCTAATTGAAATTGGAAGTTTATACTTAATAAAATTAAAGCTATGAAAATGTAGTAGCTTTTATCCATTTCTTACTTTGAAATATTGTCTACATAAAGACTTAGATGTAAAAACCACCCATTATCCCTAAAGATCAGTTGTTATCAGTTTTTATTGTTCTTCATGAAGTGTTTCTTTTGTTTCCAGTAAAAAAAAATGATAACCCCCGCTTTTGAGCTAAATCAGAATGAAAAATTTCTTATTGTTATAATCAAAGCACCCTACACAAAGGTACACCCATTGCCAATAACTCGTATTATCTCAGAAGTAGTAAAAATTTAAATTTTAGGTTTCAGAGACTGAAATAGAGTTTTTTAACAATGAATTCCGATTCTACTCAAAACCATACTTTCTACGTCTTATCTTGCCTGGAAATGTTTTAGAAAATGGCGAGGAAAGTGCAAAATACGACGCAAATACAGGCTCATTTACAATTAATGTACCTAAATCAAATGAAGGGGAGTTTTTTGAAGGGTTAGATTTTCAAACCAAACTATTATCAACCAGAAAACCAGCTTTTAAATCCCCTGTCATTGAAGTTTTAGGTAATAATTAACACTCGTAATTAGTTGGTGTAAAGATCAATCTAAATTTAATTGCGATTAAAGGGGACAGAAATAATGAACAAAGTGAGGATGAAGAATTTTGTTGGGATATAATTCAAAACCAATATACGGAAGACCAAGATACGTTAATAGAAGAAGCTCATTACGGTTTTGCTAACCAAAAAAATGGAGTTTTCACGAAACTTAGAGTATGGTTGTGAAAGTTTGCAGTTACTTTAACCACTCTAACTGATGTATAATAAATTTAGGATGAAATTCCTGACTTAGTTGATGTTAAAGACCCTGATAAGAAAACGATACAGCAAAGAAAGAAAGAAAAATCTGAATTGGAACAAGAACAATTTAACGATGACCATTACTTGTAAAATCCATTCATACCTTGCTTTTAAAGTTTAAAAATAAGTTAACTCAAGTTTTTAATTAAACTTCAGAGCTGATTTATATCAAGACAGCGAAGTTAAAAAGATCCTGAATTATTTACCATACTATATTGAACTCTACAAAAAGAAGGATAAAACCACCGATGTTGAATCTTTAATTACATTCTCGGAATCTGAACAAGAAAGGATGAGAAACTTACCTAACAAGGAATATATCCTTCCAGAATTCTAGAATACATAAGCTTTCAATTTAAATAAGCATTAATAATTAATTTATCCTTAATTAAATTAATACATCTATTAGATCACAGTTTAAAACAACAGGTTTTACTTAGCATTGTTGATATTCTTCTAGCGTATTGTTATAATTTTAGGACAACAGAAGGAGAAAACACTGTAATTATAATTATAATTAGATCTTTATAAGTTTAATTTAATTATAACATTTTAAAAACTTTATAGGTTGAAACTGCATGGACTGTAACAAAACTTAGTTCCACTTTATGTTGGCTAGATGTAATATTATAATGTAATTTATAAAAGTAATTATTTAAGATTTAATTATTTAACTATAGAGTTTTTCCTCCTTGGACTCGGTAATATTGTCTTTCATGAGACGTAGTTTGTGTTATCCTCTACACCGTAATTGGGAATTGTCTAAAACGGTTGTTCAAGACGCGATTTCTTTGCTCTCTCTAGGTATACTATTAATTATAATTATTATTATTATAATATAATTAATTAATATTTTTAACTAAAGCTAATAATTTCTTCTTTTTTTTCTCTCAGGTTCTAAAATGGTTTTAAAATGTTTCTTGGACATTCATTCCAATTTTAACAATAGTGACCCTTATTACTTATTAACTGAACTCTACATCACAGATATTTGCGTCTGGATACAAACTTTAAAGTAAGAACATATGATGTGCGTCCCGACCTAAGCCTAAATTTAATAATCAACAAAAAATTTGTTTATTTTTTTGATAGGAGTACAGTTTTTGTCAAAATGGCTGAAGCTCTAACTAAAGTGAGTGTGTGTTCTGGAAAACTCGGGGAAATCTATGGGGAAAAAACCTGGAAAACTCGGGGAAATATTTGAAGAAAAACCCTGGGAAATAAATGGGGAAAAACCTGGAAAACGCGGAGAAATCTATGGGGAAATAAATGGGGAAAAAACCTGAGAAATATATGGGGAAAAAAACTTGGTAGAAAACTTGGGGAATAACCTGGAAAACTCTGGCAAATCAGTTTTCCAAAAGTTGTATGAACCCTGAAAAACTTCTTTTTCATTTTAAAATGACTTCAATCTTTCTTAGATTTGTATTGAAAAACAAGATGTTGGTTTAGAATTAGTGGAACTTGAAGAAGCTGCTAGATTAGCCATTGATGAAGAAGGAAATGAGAGGACAGAGGAATCAACAAGCCAGCTTGCAAATCAAATGCAACAGTTACAATTGAACAAACCAAACAATGAAAATGTTAACCAAGAAGAAAGCAGTGATGATGATGATGAATCTGATGAAAGTTCGGAAGAATCAACAACTGATTCTGATGATTATTCCTCTCATAGTGAAATTGACTCTGACGATAATGAAGGTAGCAGTAGTGGAAGTGAAGATGAGTGTTTAATATTTGGGAAAGATGAACAATCTCATGAAAGGCGAAGATAAGAAATCATTTGGTTTAAAAAAACCCAAAAATATTATACACCATATTTTGATAAAGGTCTTTAATATTAATTATTCAAATCAAACGCCGTTTTTTTCCCTCCACAATTACATTTCATTCTTCTTTTTTTTGACCACCAGCATCCTTTTGTTTCTTCTGTTTCTTATTTTCAGCTTCTTCAATAGGAGCGGGTTTAACAAATGGAATTTCATTCTCCAAACCTAATTAATATTTTAATTACAATTAAATTTAAGATAACTTCGCGTCATCATTTTTTATAAGATTATTTACCAGGCGGCATAAACTGCTTTAAGGCTTCAGGCACTCTGATACCGGTTTCAGTTTGATTATTCTCCAAAATGGCGCATATAACCCTAGTGGCGGCGCACATTGTCGCGTTCAACATATGGACGTATTCCACTTGGGCATTCATCTTTTTCGTTTGTCCATAACGAACTTGTAATCTTCTGGATTGATAATCCAAGCAGTTTGAACAAGAAACTAATTCGCGGAATGCTTTGGATCCAGGAAACCAAGCTTCTAAATCAAGTTTTTTGGCAGCTGCATTGTTTAAGGCGCCTGTTAGTGATAAAAGGGGTTAAAAACTATAGAACTATAGTGTTTTGACGCTTGCAAGAAGTCTCCCTCTTACCGGAGACAATGCTAACTACTCTATAAGGTATCCCCAAAACTTGACAGAATTCCTCGGCATTGGCAATCATCTCGTCAAACATTTCCCAGGACTTATTGTCATGAGGGGAAGTCAAACAGAACTGTTCAACTTTCTCAAATTGATGAACTCTAAAGATGCCTCTCGTGTCTCTTCCGTGAGACCCTACTTCTTGTCTGAAACAAGTTGAAATTCCCGCGTATCGAATAGGAAAAATGTCAGTTGGAAGCCATTCATCTTTATGGAAGGCCGCAATTGGTTGTTCGGAAGTAGCAATAAGGTATTTTTCATCCACTTTAGTGTCCCCGGACTTGTCCTGTTCTTTGCCAATAACCTTGTACAATTCTTCGTCAAATTGGCTAAGTTGGGCCACTTCCTGCATT
Source organism: Phalangium opilio (assembly GCF_054372755.1). Lineage (NCBI taxonomy): Eukaryota > Metazoa > Arthropoda > Arachnida > Opiliones > Phalangiidae > Phalangium > Phalangium opilio. The sequence continues at coordinate 22,671 of NW_028324254.1, forward strand.
ACATCTTTCCTCATAAAGAATGGAGTATAAACTGGCTTGTAATTCTTTTTGTGAAGGATTCTAAGAGCTAATTGGATCACCGCGTGTTCTAAGAAGACTGCTGCATTCTGCAAATTAATTGTTATTTGATTAATAATACGGATAAAATGGTTAGCTGGTAAATTTACCAGAAGGTAATATCCCCTTCCTCCTGAAGTTCTTGCACCTCTTTCACCATCCATTCCATCTATCATGTGGATTAAATCCACATGGGAATATTTCTTTTCAATGTCAATGTCACCCCATGTTCTAACAACACCATTTTCATCCTAAAAATGATTTTAAGATTGCCTACATTAATTTTTAAATTAAAACTAGTAAACTAAACATTAAGGTATCATACCTCATCATTACTTATAATAACAGACCCATGAAGCAAATTTCCAATTTCTTTGATAGATTCATTCCTCTCTGTTTCTCTCAAAGCAACATCTTGAGTACATTTTTCTAGTTTCTCATCCAACAAATTACGAACTGATTTAATCTGATTAATAGTTAATGGCTAAACCAGTAAAACATAAGATTAGTTCACTATAAAATGAATTTAGTTTGCAATTTTGAAGTACTAATTACTTGGAGTATTTCCGATGTTAAATTATCTAGTACATCTAAAATTGACTGTGGTAATGGACTGTCATCTCCGAGTGCCTCTTTTTTCTTTTAAAATTAACTTAAGATTAATGCCAAGCCATCATTATGAACTGTCAAATGTAATGTTTACCTTCATTTTATTACCAATTTCTTTGCTGCATAGATTTTTAAATTTATTTAAAATATCTAATTGGCCGCGAACTAAGGAAATAATACATTGTTGCAGTTTAGAATGATGCAAAAATTGCATCACTATTATTTTTTTAAATTTCTAATGCATTCTCTATGGGCAAGGCCTAAGAACACTCACGTCTTCTCCATGCTGTATCAGCATTTACGACTTTATCCACCAAAGTTACATCTTTAAACCTTTTTCTTTGAAGTTCCCGTATTTTATTAGAATCTCCGCCTTTATCATCACGAAATAATTCGATATCCAAAACCATTTTAATTTAATTAAACTTTAAATAACACTTATGCAAGAACAAATTTAAAACCCGGCACAAGCTTGATCAGGGATGTTTGATATATCGTCGACACTCTATAGGGATCGGCCTCTCTTGACAAAAGGTGGGGTAAAAAAGCGAGCCGTCTCAAAAATCGGACGCCTGGTGTCAGGGAGCAGCGTAACTATATTCATGACGTCAAGTCACGAGAAATTCAAAGGTGGGAAGAAAATGATTTACTGATTGGTTGAAATAAAAATGGCGCAAATTATGAAAGATTGGCCGCGCAATTTCAACGAGTTATCTCAAAATTGCCTTTTCCATACCTTTTCACTCTTTTAAACTGAAAACTATTTGTAAATTAAAATATATTTTTTTAAAATGCCTGGAACTTTTTGTTCCGTTCCTAACTGTGGAGCAAAGTAAAATATCCAAGATCCTTTTTAAGTTTCCTAAACAGAAAATTCTATACTAAAAAGAAAACATTCACCTATTTATACTAAGTTTAATATCAATTAACTACTACTCACTGAAATAACTTGAAATTTCAAACAAATAAATAAGCTTCTCGTTGTTTTCGTCCATGTTTTAATTCCGAACATAACTCTCTTCATCGTTGTTTTTAAACTTTTATAGGCCTCGCAGAGGGGCAGTACTACTAGCAGACGAATCATCACATAGTTACGATGCTCCCGCAATTCAGATGGCGCTGTCGTCGGCCTCAAAAACTTGCCCCTTTTTTTAACATTACGGGTATAGGAAGAGGCCGATCCCTATAGAGTGTCGATATATCAAACATCCCTGGCTTGATGCCACCAAGGCAGTCACGTGGCTAAGACAAGTTGCGTATTTGAATTTTCGTCTTTTACCGCTACGAGGCGGTAGTTTGTGTTTCAACTTTTTAATGAAATTAATTAATCAGTATTTAATGATAATATTAGTTAAATCACTTTTACAATACGCTAAACATTTTTAATTAAATTTAGGTCATTTTAAGCGACTTTATCATTTTCAGTGGTGTTTTAATAATTATAATTCACCTTATTCACGTGGCTTGAATAAATTTGAATTTCCCGCCTGTTGGGACGCTACTAATTTCCATAAGTTTCCAGCATACCAATTTTTTTGCATAAGGCCGCCATTTTCAAAAGTTAGCTTAAAAAATACTAATTTGCATAAATTCTGAAACCTTTTCTTGCATAAGGCCAGTATTTTCAATAGTTTGCAGCCAATATACTAATTTGCATAAATTCACCAGTAAACTTCCCCATGCATAAGGCCGTTAATTTTAAAAGTTTGATACAAGATTACTAATTTGCATAAATTTACCGAAAACTCGATGAAACTCATAGTTTTTTCAAGGAAACCTATTAAGTTATTTACGCTCATAATTTAGCGATTAATTTTATACCATAATATCAAGGGTTTCATAGGTTTCAAACCAAATTTGTATTTTGCATAAAAAGTATAAAACAAGCAAACTCGATGAAACTCATGGTTTTAAGGAAACCTATTAAGTTATTTACGCTAATAATTTAGCGATTCAAATATCGAGGGTTTCACAGGTTTCATACCAAATTTGTATTTTGCATAAAAAGTATGAAAACAAGAAAACTCGATGAAGCTCATGGTTTTTTCAATGAAATCTATTAAGTTAATTACAACATTAATTTTAAATTTCCATTTCGAATTTATATTACCATTTCACAATTGAAATTTTATTAAAGAGTAAGTAAAGACATTTTCCTGGAAAGGTTAATTCCTTTATTTTTGGTAAATATGAAGTGAAAAATGTTCATTTCTAAAGTTTTATAAAAATCCGACGAGCGATTATTGAATTATAATGAAAACAAAACGAGATTTAGAAAAGGCAACTTTTGTAAACATTGAACACGTGCAATATAGATCTGACGTCAAGTGAGGTGGCTCCGTTATTGGCTGGTATAATGCATTGGTTTGTTATGGGAAGGCGTGTCTAATTCAGTCCCTCTAAAGGCCCGTTCAGACGACACTCTTTTTCTCGCTACGCTCGCCGTGCTGAGCTCATCAGATTTTCTGGCTTCACCAGCCTCTAGAAAATGCACTGTTCACACGGCCAAAATTTTCTCATTCTCGATCTCGGCAAAGCGAGAAAAAAAGTTGAAAAAATTCAACTTTTTTTCTCTCTTTGCTCGGCACAGCCAATGGAGTGCTTCCGAAATAACGTCATTCTTTGTTGTGTAGTCTGCTACTCTGTGGAAATGTGTTTTCTTCGGTTTCACTAGTCCGAATCTCTTGAAATTTTACTGATAAGTATATTGAAGGATTTTAAATTATCGTGCAAAGTTTTAGAACGATTAGTTGTTATCCAAAAAATTCATTAAAGTTTTATTTATGCATAATTAAAACCTTTTTTTTTAAGAAAAGAACTATTCGTTTTAAAACTTTGCACGATAATTTACAACCCTTCGATATATATCTCATTCAAATTTCAAGGGATTCGAACCAGCGGAACCGAAGAAAACACCATGGATGAAGAATGCGCGTGAGGAAATTTGTTTTCACTCTACAGGATAGGCAACTCCCTATCTCGAGCGACAGAATATTCTGTATACACTCTGTTACAACGTCGGTTGTCAGCACGCGTAAAGCTAGGTCTCTATGTAATCTAGCCTTGCGCGTGCTGACAAGAGACAAAAAACTTCAGGATATTTTAAACTGATTTTAAATCCTGAAGATCCTGAAGTTTTTTGTCTCTTGTCAGCACGCGCAAGGCTAGGTTACATAGAGACTTAGCTTTGCACGTGCTGACAACCGATGTTGTAACAGAGTATATACAGAATAAGCTGTCGTTCGAGATAGGGAGTTGCCGATCCTATAGCGTGAAAACAAATTTCCGCACGCGCATTCTTTATCCATGAAAACACATTTCCACATAGAAGCAGACTACACAACAAAGAATGACGTCATTTCGGAAGCACTCTATTGGCTGTGCCGAGCAAAGAGAGAAAAAAAGTTGAATTTTTTCAACTTTTTTTCTCGCTTTGCCGAGATCAAGAATGAGAAAATTTTGGCCGTGTGAACAGTGCATTTTCTAGAGGCTGGTGAAGCCAGAAAATCTGATGAGCTCAGCACGGCGAGCGTAGCGAGAAAAAGAGTGTCGTCTGAACGGGCCTTTAGATAATATTTCTGAATGGATACTACCAAATACTACCGCGGCTAGTGAAAAAACTCCCAGACCGCTTCGGTTTCCTACTAAACCTCAAAGGAGACTGGCAGTCTAGCACTATCAGTAGGAGGCGAGATACTAACTGGTGGGAAAATATGGAAAGAAAAGTACCAATTTTACTACTATCAGAGCGGTCTAAATCCCTAAGCTGTGACGTCAGACCGCAGAGACAAATTCAATTCTATTTGGCGGCAATTTTAGCACCTCTTTTTTTTATCAATATTTGAAGTTAATTTTTAAATATTTAGAGGCGAATTTTTGGTGAAAATTTATTTTATTCTGAATGAGGACGTGGAAATCTATAGAAATGTATGATTTCTATAGAAATTTAAGAAGTAGTCAAAATGTCTTTACTTACTCTTTAACATTAAGTTTTAATAATAATAATAATAATAATAATTGCTTTATTAGGAACATCCATTAAGATTAATCTTATTTACAGTGGAGTCCTATAATTAAATTAATTAAAAGAGAAAAATAAAAATAATACAGGTTAAAATCATGTAGTTTACAATGATTCATTAAGGTAGTTTGAAGCACCCGGAGGGGGTTTGGTCTATGTGGGGGTTTATTTCATTTTTATACCGGTTATTTGTTTTTGTTTAATTCGAATTAGTCAGAAATGTAATTTCGAACTGCATTTTTAAATTGGGTTATCGATTTTAGCGATTTAACCTCATTGTCTAGTTTATTCCAACATGTTATGCCTTGAAATTTGACACTTCTATCTCTATTACGTGAGGTACAGGTTTCAGTGTAAAAGTTAAGCTTATCTCCCCTTGTTCTCAGATCGGAACTGCTTTTTGGGAACCAGTTTGAAACGTATTCTGGTACGATCGAGTTTTTGACCTTAAACATGAAGATTAACAGGTCTGTGGAATAGTTAAAATCCGGCGTGTTTATTTGCGCAACTTCTCTGGCCAGTGTCGCTGAAGAGTACTTGCGTTCATTGGAAATTAGTTTAGCACACTTGTTATGAAGGGAATACAGTTTAGTTTGGTTGGCCTTAGATGTATTGTGGTAAAAAATATTGCAATATTGGTTTTACACAGGAATTGTAAAGTATACGTAAAGTCTCTGTGGGAAGATTATTTTGTAGCGGTCTAAGTATCCAGAGACGAGTGTTTACCTTCTTGAGGACGTATTCTACGTGATTTGACCAGGAAAGGAGCTCATCAAGCCACAGGCCTAGATATTTATAGTGTGTTACTCTTTTTATTGTCCCGTCGCATAGTGAAGTTAGATTATTTGCTAGTTGTCTCATCTGCTTGTTCGGAGAGATTAACATAAAATTTGTTTTTTCGGTATTTATGATCAGACCCTTTTTAAGTAGAGTTTCCTTAAATGAACTCAGATCCTGTTCGGTGTCTTTAATTAGAGTCTGCAGATCCTTGTCTGATGAAATTAGGGCTGTGTCGTCAGCATATTCTTTTGATTTGGATGATTTTAGGCATTTGTGGTTGTCGGACGTATATATATTGAAGAGAAGGGGGCCCATAACACTACCCTGTGGGACCCCGTGTTTAACGGACCCTTTTTCCGAGTAATGTTCGTTGTGGAAAAGGACTTGTTGCCGATTTTGTAAATAGGATCTAAACCATTCGAGGACTTTGTCACGAATTCCTATGTTTTCGAGGTCTCTAAGCAGGTTGGCATGTATCACAGTGTCGAACGCTTTAGAAAGGTCGATAAAGACCAATATTACATAGTGGCCCCTTTGTAGGTTTCCTAGTACTGTTTCGAATAGGTCAAAAATGCATGTAGTGGTGGAATGTCTTGCTCTGAACCCGCTTTGGTAAGGATATAAAATTTGATTTTCTTCGAGATAATCGTATACGTTTCTGTAAGCAACGTCGGTTGTCAGCACGCGCAAAGCTAGGTCTCTATGTAACGTAGCTTTGTACGTGCTGTCAAGAGACAAAAAACTTCAGGATCTTCAGGATTTAAAATATCCGCGAGCTTTTTAGCTCGAGTGCACGGACCTCTAGGCCTTAGTTTCAAATACGTGAAGTAGACTGTATGCAATTTCACACGTACGGAAAAAGAGGGGGTACCTCAAACAATTGGAAGAGAATTGTTCTTTTTTGATTATTAATGAAACAAGTTGGGAAAACCAAAATATTACCTCTCCGAGTCAAGAGAAGGACTACTTACAAACTTATTTACCCAGATATGGAAATGTTTCTTTTTTTTTATGAACAAATACTGAAGTTAAAATTTATGAAATCTTAAAGCAGTATACAAAGCATAGCAAATATACTGTAAATCAGACGACATTTTACATCCAATAAGGATATACTTGTACACATTAAAATCATCCGATGGGGGAAAAACGGGAAATGAAGAGATAAAACTTTGGAGGGATATTACCTTTACGTGTTTGTAAAGGCCAAAATTTCTACTCCTCAACTGTATACCCTCTATGTTCAAAGCCATATTCACAACAGGGTTGCCATGAAAACACTATCCTCTCGTTTCACCTCAACGATTTTCTTAGTTTGTCAACATGACTGTTAACGTTACATAACACCAAAGCTAATTTGTGGCTACACACACTGAAGGTAAATGCGCACCATAAAAAGCATGAAAACACGAAGCTATAATCCGATTACGATCAGACCTTTCTCTGATCTGGGCTGCGTTCAGCAGAGTTCACCAAAAATAACAGCGGATTTTGGAAAACGTTTACCGGTGAGATCTGTCGTCATAGCTTTTCTCCGGTCATCGGTGTCTTAAAAATGACGCTAGCGGAATAAAGCGTGCAAGGTACCAAGGCTTAACAAAAATTCTATAATAATATATTTAAAGAGATAGATGACAACAACTTTTATAATTAAAATTAGAAACTAACACGTCTCTTAAAATTCTCGCGTGCTCAACTGGTTTCACGCCAATTAAATTAGTGCTGTGCGAGTACTCGATAAGACTCGAGTACTCGATCGAGTATCGAGCCGAGTACTCGGCTCGATACTCGATAAGAGATTTTCTGAGACTCGAAAACGATTCGAGTATCAAACCAAGGCTCTATAAATACTCGAACCTGCTTTTGGAAGGCCTTTAACTCTGAAAATTGGATGTATTAGCTATAAAAATCCACTAGAAAGTCACGTTTATTGGTTAACACACGCATGTTAGTGTTTATTAGGTAGTTTAGATCATAATGCCAGTGTAATGTAGTAGAGTAGTAGCTCCTAGCTGGTTCAATAGTGGAAGTAAAAGTAATAAAATACAGTTAATAATAGCGTTGACTATTATAATTATAATTAAATTTTTATTTTATTAATTTATTTCTTCTTCTTTTTTAAGTTCAGCTTAGTAATTTTCGTTTGGGACTTTGCGCGAAGGATAATAAAGGCTAGTAAGGTGAGGAATGAGATTCCGAAGAAGATATTGATGAGGAATTAGTTTGTTAAATTTAAAGGAAAGAATTAGAAGACTTATACTGTCTGGGAATTGATGGAAGTAGTTGTCGATGATCAAAATTACACTAAATGTCTATAATTAGAGCGATAAATTAACAGAAAGTGCTGAAATACTGCAAAACCAATTCCCAATTACTCGATAAATACTCGAAACAAATTTTCCAACTACTCGATACTCGATTCGAGTACTCGAGACTCGGCTCGATACTCGATAAGGGAAAATTTCAATACTCGAGACTCGACTCGAAACCAAAAATTTAAGGCTCGCACAGCCCTAAATTAAATAGCTATAGTCCCATCAGAATCAGCAAGAGCTATTTGAATTAATTCCTCCATGTTTTTTCGCCAAGCTGAGAACTACGCGTTTTACGTCACCAAAGAGAATATAGGGGAGGAGTGAAAAATGGGGCAAAACTTGTCACTCTTTTCTACCGCGCATCTTCAACGCGCAGTACCGAGGCATTTCCGTTTGTGACATTAAATGGTATGTAGGTGGCGCTACTGAGCCGGAAACTCTCTCGTACCGCTAGTATAATTTAGGCGAGACAAAAACCATTTACGCTTGTGGAGCGTAGGACATTGCTAACAGCGCTAAGCTCTGCTGAACGCGGCCCAGATTTCCACCATGATTATAAAATCTAAGCCTAATTATTTAAAAGTGTATTCTAGAGGGCCGGTAGGCCCTTCTAGATAAGATCCCACACCCTCCCGTAATGTTAAATGAAAATTCACAGATTTTCGCCGATTTTCCCCTAGGAATAACATGGGGTTTTTGGTGCTCCTGCACATCGAATCATTTAAAAACTACATGGAAGTTAGCTTTCGGAATACTTTTAAATTAACAAGTAACTATTCAAGTGTGCCTTTTTCAAGTTTCATCAAATTTAATTAAGTCTAAGTATGTTTTAAAAATGTAAGTACCTCAAAAGATTATTCTACAGCAGACGACGCTAATTTGCCATTTCACCGCCTTGAAACTTTGACTTGATATTTATCACTAAATATAACACTATATTTATTAAAAACTTCTCTGGCGGGTCTAATTTTCGTTTAATTATGTGTCTCGGTTGAAATTCTATACTTAAGATACCTTTTTAATTTATATTTTAGACGTTAGTTTCGACCAAGGCTTAAGTTGCCTTACTTAGACCATGGATTTATAATAGAAGCTTACGCTTCGTGGATATTTCACTGTAGTCTTCAGTAAGGCATTTTTTTCAAACACATTTATGTCACAAAAATTCGCGCGGGTGGGGACTGGGGGGGCTGATGACGTAGAAATTGAGGTAAACTTTTTTCTTTCGGCGCGCGTGCGCGCGCGCTTTTCTAAAGATAATTTCGCGCGCGCTATTCAAAATTAGAATTCGATCACGTGAAAAACTTCAACCCCCCTCTGAATTTGCCTCAAATTCTACGTCACAAACGCGCGTGCCAGGCTGGTACTATTTCAGACGAGGAATAAATGTTGTGCGCGTTTTAAGGTGAGTGAAATATCCAGAAAGCATAAGCTTCTATTATAAATCCATGCTTAGGCAGTCTATTGAGTGAGTCAATGCAATGAGTGATTGTAAAAGCTGGAGCCTGGAAGGATAGATGGATCAGTGTTGGAAATAAGGATATTTTTAAAACTGGACCTGTGGCCTAGGTATTTTAATTAAATTAACTGTCCACGGTGCCACGTAAACGTACAAGGGCAGTGCACGCAATGTCATGGATAATTGCAATCGTAAAGTGGACTGTAAAAGATACGGCTTTGATAGTTTAAAAATCGTGGCAGGTTTGTTTTGAAGTTGACTATAAAGCTCGGGTTCTAAAACGAATTGTGAGCCGTATCATATAAGAATTAGTAGAAGTGTAGAACCATTTTTAACCTCGTCCTAGAAGTGAAAAATTTCGCATTTCAGGCAAATATTATTTTATAATAGATTAATACAAATAAAGACTGAAGGAACAGATATTATATAAAAAGGACTTGGTTTGCCCAAGCCTAAAAAACAAAACGATAAGAGTTTTTTCCAGTTGACTGAAGCGCGGATATTCTATTTTTCTATATAATTTTAAAGACAATCTGTATTTTACTACTCTTTAGAATTTAATTCAATCTCCTGATTTTACTGGTAATGGATTTATTTCCTATAAATTAATTGAAATAAAATATTACTTATCTCAGATTTTTCATGATAAAATTTTACGAAAATGGAATTGTTGTTGAAAAATCTGAGATAAGTAATATTTTATTTCAATTAATTTATAGGAAATAAATCCATTACCAGTAAAATCAGGAGATTGAATTAAATTCTAAAGAGTAGTAAAATACAGATTGTCTTTAAAATTATATAGAAAAATAGAATATCCGCGCTTCAGTCAACTGGAAAAAACTCTTATCGTTTTGTTTTTTAGGCTTGGGCAAACCAAGTCCTTTTTATATAATTTAACTTTCGGCTCACTCTGAACCGTTAATGTCTCTGCATTACAGAAACGAAAACCAAACCCAAGCGTTTACTTTTTGGTTCACTAGGCCTATTGACTAATAAAAGTTCATTTGAACAATATAGTTGCGTTCTTCTTGAAATCACTTTAGAAAGGATTATCCTATAAACAGATGTAGTATAGCTTAAGTAATATATAAACATCGATTTCAAATAATAATATTAAAAAATTCTTGGGATATCAAAATGAAACAGAGCTTTATAGCTACAAAACCACTAAAGGCATCGAATTTACGAAAAGATATTTCCATATATTAATTATACATTATGAGAAAACCAAATATTAAGGTTTTGAAGGATTTCTTTCCACAAAACAAAGCGAACTGCTAACGCGCTGCACTAAAGGACGGACATACACAGACTAAAACAGACTGCTTTTTAACTCTTTCCGTTTTAATTTTGAGATGAGAAACAAGATTATCTTAAATATTAAAATAAATATAATTAATATTAAATATTTTCTTCGTTAGTTGTTCGCCTTATTGAGCGTTACATCGTGTTGATAAAGAACAATTAAACATTCTTGAGAGACTTGACTAATATTGGCGTTTGAAATGAAGCATACGCCGGTTGCTTCACCTTACTCAAATAGGTAGTATATAAGGGTTTCGAATCGCAGCTATGGATAAGAACAGCGAAATTGCGTGAACCTTTGGTGGAAGCCCCACCTTAGGGAGGCCGGACGTTTCTCGTAACCCTGGCCGATCGCCGCGTATGTCTTAACATTAAGGATGATGATGGAGTAGAAGCCAGGTGTACAGACTGGTGTCCATGTGGGGTGGACAAAAACAAAGACCAGAAGATGGTGGTGTAGAAGCCAGGTGTACAGACTGGTGTCCATGTGGGATGGACAAAAACAAAGACTAGAAGATGGTGGTGTAGAAGCCAGGTGTACAGACTGGTGTCCATGTGGGATGGACAACAAAGACAAGAAGATGGTGGTGGTAATTAGAAGCCAGTGTGTACAGACTGGTGTCCATGTGAGAAGGACAAAGACCACGAGAGGGTGGTGATTAGAAGCCAGTGTGTACAGACTGGTGTCCATGTGGGATGGACAAAGACCACGAGAGGGTGGTGATTAGAAGCCAGTGTGTACAGACTGGTGTCCATGTGGGATGGGCAAAGACCAGAGGCTGGTGGTGTTAGACAGGCAATGGAGTAATGGAGTAATGGCCTGTAAGTGTAAAACAATTTTCGAAATTTCCGGAAATTGAGAACACGTTTGCTCCGATTTGAAAACTGCGAACGCGGTCCCCTGGGGTGTAAGTCAATAACAACAGACTGACACACACACAGACAGACAGACACGTCGAAATTAGAACCTCTCCGTGACATACGTCACTCGGAGAGGTAAAAAATGACCTGATTTAGAAGAAAATTTTTTTTTCGGTGTAACTCGCTTCCTTCCCTCACTTTTACCCCCCTTTTGGGGGTAAAAATGACTAATTAATTAATAACTTCTGTTCTAATTATCCGATTACCATTTCACGATAACAGACTTGTAGCTCTTATTCTCCTCTACAAAACATGTACAGACAATGTTTTACGATAAAGCAGCGGATATTTAGATATTCAGGGTTGAGTAACACCAAAAGTAGATAGGGGGAAAGTAAAGCTCGAGGATGGTCCCCCACCTTTGACTGTGGGTTTCCTCTAAGTTTAGAAGCTCTCTCTCCTCTCCCTTACCCCCTATGCGAGTTAGCCAATGACGTTTGAGAAAACACCCCAACCGTTTATCGATTTTTTTGAGAGGTAGTTCATAGCGACGGCAGCGCCCCGGGACAGTAGCAGGTGAAATTGTCTACTCTAAAGGAAAATTCAAATCGACCAAGTGTTACATCGTTTAAAAATTCGGGGCGCTGATTTTTATCCTTTAATAGTCCAGACAAAAAGAAATGCAGAATAACCACCACTATCTTCTTCATGTTTTGACTTAAGAAGATCACAAATCATATCATATAACAGTTCATTCATGGATCCATTACCTTTCATACAGTTAAATATTCTAATTCTACTTCCAGTATCGTCCGTGGTAAAAAGATCGTCATTTATTAATTTTAACGTTTCCGCTCACAGATGTTGCTTTACCGTATATCCGTATGCAATCTTGTTAAGCCTTAGCTAGTAGGAGTCCTTTTAAAACTGTTTACAGAACTATTTTTCAGTTGCAAATAGGCACTGGCAAACCATAAAACGTATTTTCCCACGAGTCTGAAATTTTAGTTTTAGTTTCAATATAATGGCTGAATATAATAGTCGAGTATTAGTAGTTTTAACTTTAAAATGGATCGCGAGACTATGATACTTAAGGGAGTCATTTGTTGGTGGTAATGCTTCTGGTTTAACTTCAGTTTGACCACAAAACAAGCAGTTTTCTTTAAAAACGAAATTACTAATTGTAGAGCGTAATTCTTTGCGCGACGAAGCGGAAGCGATTTTCTGGGTTTGTTCTATTTTCACGGGATTCGTAAAATTTCACCGGCAGTTATTGTGAATTTTTTGTCCCACTTCTAAATCATAATTAGGTACATTTCTCATCCCACAAGCATTTTTAATACTGAGTATGCCTTTCTCTGTTAAGCAACTAGAAGTTGAATCAGACACGACCTGAAAATTGCAAAAAACACAAATATCGCGATCCATTTTAAAGTTAAAACTACTAATACTCGACTATTATATTCAGCCATTACATTGAAACTAAAACTAAAATTTCAGACTCGTGGGAAAATACTTTTTATGGTTTTTAGCATACCACGTGATATAGCCATGGCCAATGAGAAAAACGCAAGCATCATCGAAAAATCACCCTGGATTTACGTCTACACCTAACCGCGATTTTAGGGGCTCATATATAGTCAGTATTTTCTCTTCGGACAAAACTTTGTTTAGGGGGTGTTACTCAACCCTGAATATCTAAATAACCGCTGCTTTATCGTAAAACAATGTCTGTACATGTTTTGTAGAGGAGAATAAGAGCTACAAGTCTGTTATCGTGAAATGGTAATCGGATAATTAGAACAGAAGTTATTAATTAATTAGTCATTTTTACCACCAAAAGGGGGGTAAAAGTGGGGGAAGGAAGCGAGTTACACCGAGAAAAATGTTTTTTTCTAAATCAGCGCATTTTTTTCATTATTAATCAAAAAAGAACAATTCTCTTGCAATTTGTTTGAGGTCAAACTGTATCTCAACTGTACTACTTGGTACAGACTAAAGCCAGACCGAAAATCTTTACGCCGAGCCCGACGGAATTACCGTTTGGCCGGGCGTAAGTTGCGTTCTATTTTTTCGGTCGTGCTTGGCGTTACGCCGGTGTCTCAGCCAATAAAATTATCCCACTGACTAAGTCATAAATTTCAAGAGCGCATGCATACGCGAGATAGATTTTTTTTTTTGAGGTTGACCAAGGCTTATCGAAAACATGCTACCAAGAAAGAAAAATGAAACTAATGGAAGTAAAAAGAGATTAGATATTAATAAGACTTTATTGAGTAGGTTAGAAAATATCCCTTCTCGTACGATCTAAGTGACAAGGGGACAAAGATATCAATTCATAGTGCAAAATAGATGTTATGGAAACCACTCAAATCTGTCACGTGACCCAAAAATATCTACCGCCACCAAACTCAAAATTCAGTCGTAGTGTGAACGGTCTCTACCGCCTGACTCTGTCGTAAGTTAAAATTTCTACCGCCGGTTTTTTTCGCTCGAGTGGGAATCTAGCTTAAATTGGAAGATGGGACTGCAAAAACCGCGTGTAGTCTGTAGAGTAGAAAGTCTCTAGCATTACGAAGTGTCACACTTATGGAAAATATCTTATAAACTTATGTTTTAACCCATGATTTTACTTTTAAGGTATTTACTTTCTAACTATAAAAAACCCAAGCAAATTAATGTTTAAAATCCAATAATAATTAAATATGATCAATTTCAAACTCATTAAATATAAGCTAAAACCCATGTTCTTCTAATGGCATCGCCTGTCAGCAGCGCCCCTAGCGGGAGAGTCCCGAAACTTAATTCGACTCATAAGCCTTAGTGGAAAAAGTGTCAATATTGGTCGCGGTGTGGCGCTAGAGAGGCGCTGCCCTAAAAGAACCTCGCCCCGATTCTCCATTCCAGTACATCCGTGCATGGATTATCTAACGCTAGGGAGTGTTCGTTCCCAAAAAGATAAAGTATGCATATTACATCCCTAGCAGCAGCTACTATCCATAACAGGAAGTTATAAGAAAATTGGACCAAATATCACGTGTCCTATGACGTCAAAATTAAAATCCCACCTAAAATTGGGCGTCGCCATCTTTAAAATCTGCAAAAACTATTTTGCCTGGAGATGGCGCTATATCTACATCCGTTTCGGTCCAATAAATTGGAGGAATGAATAGGGGAATCTTGGAATAATTCGGAACATGTAGTTGGCGATAGCAATACGTGGGAAACACGGTTAGTGAACAATCCCTAGCATTAGTTAATCCATGATCCGTGTTTAATGATGTTCGAGTAGACTTTCATAGATGTCCCCCCAGGGTTGGGACGAAATTTTTCTATTGAATATCCCTGACCATTTTAAGGTGTTTACCAGAGCCCACTTCATGGTCTCGAAGCATAGTTTGATTCACCAAACGAAATCCCTTACCTAGTATCCCTGACTTTTTCGAAAAAAAAAAAAAAAAAGAAAGCTTTCAATCCCTGACTTATCCAGGTTCTGTACGCGTCCTGAGACTAAAATAAAATCTATCTATAGAGAGCTTTCAGTTGGAGGAGGAGCCGAGTCTCGTGACATAATTTACGCTGCCATATCGGTGGGTTTAAAGCGGGAATGAGCCTGAGATCACCCAATATGGCTGCCAGAACAGCGGTAAGACTTTGGAGGGTGGGACATACTACTATCCCATCCGAAAGCTCTCTATATATATGCATTTATGTCCATACAATCCTGTAGATCAAAGAAAAATGAGGAAACTTACTGCGTTTGAAGGTCTTCAATCTCAGAATCTTTAATTTGAGATTCGCGGACTTGCGCTGTTAGTTCTTTCCGTACCTTCTCGGTCTCTTCGCCTTTTTCCCGCAACAAAGCACTTTGATGTTTAACTTGCTCATGAAGATACGCGCGCATTTTATTACTTTCTTCCAACTCATCCAGTAAATGCGCGGTCTATAATTAATAAAACAAAATGTATATAGTTGAACTGCATGGATAATGAACTCCGTGCAGTTTGGAATTCGAGTGAGAGCGACACCTACAGCAGAGTATTCTTAAAGGGAAAGGCGCAGGTAACGTAACTGATTATACCTTAAAAAAACGGCATTTTTCTAAATATACAAGGAATTAAATATTTAAAAAAAAAAAAAAAATGATCTCTCATTACAAAATAATTAGTACATTTAATTAGTCTTACAAATAATCAAGGACTACTGCGCCATCCGGCCGCCATTGGTTTAGTGGCGTCTGCTAAATCTAATCACTTGGATTGAATTCTTACAGACAGAGAGGTAAGGGTAAAGGTGGTTCGATTTAGCAGACGCCACTAAACCAATGGCGGCCGGATGGCGCAGTAGTCCTTGATCGTTTTTAAGACCAATTAAATGGTAATTATCATATTGTAAAAAGAGATCATTTATTTTCTTAAAATATTTAATTCCTTTTATATTTAGAAAAGGCCATTCTTTTAAGGTATAATCAGTTACGTTACCTGCGCCTTTTCCCTTTTATTTCTGATCTGTACTGTCACTTAAAATTTTCTCTTCGCGACTAGCGTGCGTCGGGAGGGGAAAAAAATTCACGCCTCTTCACTCTTGCAAAGTTTTTTTTTTCGGGTTTTCTCTTCATGTCCACGGTACTAACCATTATTGAAGTGAACTTCGTGTAAGGTAATATATTTCTGCTTATATACATAGTTCCCGTGCTAGGAGGATCCATTCCATTTACACAGGGAGGCCAGGCTTCTGGTGTTACAAAAGGAGGCCTGCCTCACTAGGTGAGGCAAAAGCCAGGTTTCCTATTAAAAATGGTAAGGATCCTCCTAGCATGGGAACTATAGCCACGTTTACACGAGACACTTTGAAACTGTTTTGGAATGTACAAAAAAATAATATTACGCATTATTTTTCAAAAAGTGTTAGGCCTTTCCAAAACGCTTGAAAACGGTTCCAAAGTGTTTCGTGTAAACGCGGCTTATGGATACATGAAAACAACTCTATATTAAATGAAAAATTCAGGCAACATAACATTATCCCTTAAAAGAACGGCCTTTATCTGTAAAAGCCCCAACTATTAAAAGGTAGTTGAAAAAAAAAAAAAAAAACCAGCCCCAACTATTAAAAGGAAGTTCAAAAAAATAGCCCCAACTATTATAAATTAACCATAAAAAACAGCCCTAAATATTAAAATTTATAATAAAAAAATAAGTTAAAAGGGGCATACCCAGTATGTTCTCTTCTTTTGCGCCGGCTTTTTTTCCAACAATGGAATGATGGAATCATCATCTTCGTCATGGTCGAGGATAATGATATCGGACGATTCGTCCAAATCTCGGACCGGTTGGGGAGACGGAGTCAGCGTCACAATGTCCTCGCGCCCCTTACCGCACTTACACGAGCTCTCGTTAGATTTCTTGACACGGCTAACTTCATCCAAGAGGTCCATTATCTAAAGTCGCGAAGGAAAACTCGACTAATTCATATCTTAAATCTCGGCTCGTCAATGTCGCAAAAACCCCCTAAGCCTCGGCTCGTCAATCCCAACCAACTAACTTACCTGGACATTGTACTCATCCGTCAACTTATTTATGGTTTCTCGCGACTCTTGAGCGGTTTTCTTCATCTCTCGATCGCAATCGCGGTGTTCTTTCCTTATTTGTTCGAGGCTCGATCGAGCTTCGCGATAATCCCGAGCGACGTCATTATTCTTGCACATTTGTTGCAACAGCATCTCGAATAAATAAGACAAAGCGCATTTGAATTCGGCCGCTTTGCTCAACTCGTTCCATCGACTCTTTTCGTTTAACGTCAAATCTAAGCAAGCAAACAAAACATGAATGAATGAATCTAGTTTAGTGCGCAGATACTCAGGCGCACGCGTGTCCGTACCGTCCGATCCAGTCAGCATATCGTGATGAAAGGCTTGTATGCTCGACGTGAATTCCTCTATACTTTGCATAATTCGTGAAATCTCTTGTTCGATTTCCAACCTTTTTTCCAACGTATCCGAGGAATCAACTTCGTCCAAGTTGAAGATGTTGTCACACGAGATGCGTTTCTAGCCCCCAGAGACATCATTAGATATTCATTGATGGTATAAAGAAAACTAATAAGCCCGGAGCAATTAGCGAAGGTTAAGTACCTTTGAAGGCGACTGAGACAAGTCTTCTAATTGTTCTTGCAAGTTTTCGAGCTCTTTGCCCAATTTAGCTCTGTTTTCTTTCAGAACTTCGATATGCTTTCTGGCTGCAACTCTGTTGAATTCAACGTCGATCTCTTGGTTCAACCAATCCTAGAAATATAACTTCACTTAGGACTCGAACGGCGATTCCAGTTTTCTACTATACGAAACTAGCGTAATCAGGACTGGCCGAGTCCAATTTTTCTAATACTCTAAGTTGGACTCGAAACTAGCGTAATCAGGACTCTCACAGAACCCTGGTTTTTATCTAAACCGATTAATGATTAGGAAGAAACGAAAATACGTTCTTACCTTGACACGTTCACTCAAGTTGGCTCCTCGGAAGGTGGCGCCATCTTTAGCGAGCGCAGTTTGCTTAGCCATCGACATTTCTAGTTTCTGTTTGGCCGATTGCGCGGCTTTGAGGTTCATCGTGACTTGAGCCATTCCCTCGTTATTCTTCAGCATTTTACGTTGTTCGTTTTGGAAGCGGACATCCTGCGTTTGCTCTTTGCGTTCCTCTATTCGTTCCGACTCTTCTTGCATTTTACGCATTAAAGACACTCGAGTGCTCTTAAGCTCCTAGAAAAAGACAATCGAACGACGACCAAGGCCTCAGAGACGATTTTAAAGCGAATAGAGCTATCTCGGAAGCTTTAGTACGACGTCATCCGCGCTATTTTCCGGGCATAGAAGCAAAGCGGCGTACCCAAAACATGGCCGCCCATTGCAGACCAAAACTATAATAAGCCCATGACGTTTTACTCAAGCACTGTCGTCACAGCAGAGATAACTCGATGATTTTTTTTTGTTTCCTTAATTTTAATTTCCCCTAATAATTTTTAGGCCTAAAGTTACTCGTTAATTGCTAAGAGAGATATCGTAAAGACGCCATTAAACATGTACACAGTCTGAGTCAATACGCTAAAATAAACCGATTTTAACGGAACTTTTCTTATTAAACGCCTACCGTCTTAAATTGGAATTGAAACTAAATAAATAACGAAGTTATATTGAAAGCGTGACTTACCATGATTTCTTTCTCCAATTCCTTCTTCCTCCCCTGTTCTCTTTTCATGGACAGCAACCGCGTTTTCTCCGCCATTTCCTTCTTTAAAACGGCCATCTCACCTTCCAACGCTTTGATACTTTTCTGCCGCTCCTCGCTCATCCTTAAATAAAAGTGTTTCGTAACGAATTAAATTTAATTAAAAACAAGTTGGGAAACCAAAATAAATAACCTCTCCTACGAGTCGAGACCAAATTAAGGAGGTTTTTCTTCAATAATTAAATATCATTGAAATTAAATTAATGATTTAAATCGTCAGTAATTTACTTTAATATTAGTTAAATCGTTTTAAGAAACTTTATTCATAAAATAATTTTAAACATAGCTATTGTTGACGTTTTATTTCTAGCGTATGCCTCTTTAAGAATCTTTGGAAATTTAGGTATATAAGTTAGGCGATTAATTCACGATAAATGATAAGAACACCCGCAATTGCGGCGATAAAATTATGAAATTCATTGCAACCAATCTCAAATACCTCCCCCCCCCCAAAAAAAACCAAAAAAAAAAAAAACAATTTAATAAAAAACGCAACTCACTTGGCGCCAGCGTTCTTGGATGTTGATGGCTCTCCGGATAGTTCCAAAATACGCTTGCTCTCCAATCTATTGATCTCGCATTGCAATCGCTCAATTATATGCTATGCTATATGCTATGCTATATGCTATGCTATGCTATGCTATGCTAATGCTATGCTATGCTATGCTATGCTATATGCTATGCTATATGCTATGCTATGCTATGCTATGCTATGCTATGCTATGCTATGCTATGCTATGCTGTGCTGTGCTATGCTATGCTATGCTGTGCTGTGCTACGCTATGCTATGCTATGCTGTGCTGTGCTGTGCTACGCTATGCTATGCTATGCTGGGCTGTGCTATGCTATGCTATGCTGTGCTATGCTGTGCTACGCTATGCTACGCTGTGCTATGCTGTGCTATGCTATGCTATGCTATGCTATGCTATGCTATGCTATGCTGTGCTATGCTGTGCTATGCTGTGCTATGCTGTGCTATGCTGTGCTATGCTGTGCTATGCTGTGCTATGCTATGCTGTGCTATGCTGTGCTATGCTATGCTATGCTATGCTATGCTATGCTATGCTATGCTATGCTATGCTGTGCTGTGCTGTGCTATGCTATGCTATGCTGTGCTATGCTGTGCTATGCTATGCTGTGCTATGCTATGCTGTGCTATGCTATGCTGTGCTATGCTATGCTGTGCTATGCTGTGCTATGCTATGCTGTGCTGTGCTATGCTGTGCTATGCTGTGCTATGCTATGCTATGCTGTGCTATGCTGTGCTATGCTATGCTATGCTATGCTATGCTATGCTGTGCTATGCTATGCTATGCTATGCTATGCTGTGCTATGCTATGCTATGCTATGCTATGCTGTGCTATGCTATGCTGTGCTATGCTGTGCTATGCTGTGCTATGCTATGCTGTGCTGTGCTATGCTGTGCTATGCTATGCTATGCTATGCTATGCTGTGCTGTGCTGTGCTATGCTATGCTATGCTGTGCTATGCTGTGCTATGCTATGCTATGCTATGCTATGCTGTGCTATGCTATGCTATGCTATGCTATGCTGTGCTGTGCTATGCTGTGCTATGCTGTGCTATGCTATGCTGTGCTATGCTATGCTGTGCTATGCTGTGCTATGCTATGCTGTGCTGTGCTATGCTGTGCTATGCTATGCTGTGCTATGCTATGCTATGCTATGCTATGCTATGCTATGCTGTGCTATGCTATGCTATGCTGTCCTGTGCTATGCTATGCTGTGCTATGCTATGCTATGCTATGCTATGCTGTGCTATGCTATGCTATGCTGTGCTATGCTATGCTATGCTATGCTATGCTATGCTATGCTATGCTGTGCTATGCTATGCTATGCTATGCTGTGCTATGCTATGCTGTGCTATGCTGTGCTATGCTATGCTATGCTATGCTGTGCTATGCTATGCTGTGCTATGCTGTGCTATGCTATGCTATGCTATGCTGTGCTATGCTATGCTATGCTATGCTGTGCTATGCTATGCTATGCTATGCTATGCTATGCTATGCTATGCTATGCTATGCTATGCTATGCTATGCTATGCTATGCTATGCTATGCTATGCTATGCTATATGCTATGCTATATGCTATGCTATGCTATGCTATGCTATGCTATGCTATGCTATGCTATATGCTATGCTATATGCTATGCTATGCTATGCTATGCTATGCTATATGCTAAGCTATATGCTATGCTATATGCTATGCTATATGCTATGCTATGCTATGCTATGCTAATGCTATGCTATGCTATGCTATGCTATGCTATGCTATGCTATGCTAATGCTATGCTATATGCTATGCTATGCTAATGCTATGCTATGCTATGCTATGCTATATGCTATGCTATGCTATGCTATGCTATGCTATGCTATGCTATGCTATGCTATGCTATGCTATGCTATGCTATGCTATATGCTATGCTATATGCTATGCTATATGCTATGCTATATGCTATGCTATATGCTATGCTATATGATATGCTATGCTATGCTATGCTATATGCTATGCTATATGCTATGCTATGCTATGCTATGCTATGCTATGCTATGCTATGCTATGCTATGCTATGCTATGCTAATGCTATGCTATGCTATGCTGTGCTATGCTATGCTATGCTGTGCTGTGCTACGCTATGCTATGCTATGCTGTGCTGTGCTGTGCTACGCTATGCTATGCTATGCTGGGCTGTGCTATGCTATGCTATGCTGTGCTATGCTGTGCTACGCTATGCTACGCTGTGCTATGCTGTGCTATGCTATGCTACGCTATGCTATGCTATGCTATGCTGTGCTATGCTGTGCTATGCTGTGCTATGCTGTGCTATGCTGTGCTATGCTATGCTGTGCTATGCTGTGCTATGCTATGCTATGCTATGCTATGCTATGCTATGCTATGCTATGCTATGCTATGCTATGCTGTGCTGTGCTGTGCTATGCTATGCTATGCTGTGCTATGCTGTGCTATGCTATGCTGTGCTATGCTATGCTGTGCTATGCTATGCTGTGCTATGCTATGCTGTGCTATGCTGTGCTATGCTGTGCTATGCTATGCTGTGCTGTGCTATGCTGTGCTATGCTGTGCTATGCTGTGCTATGCTATGCTATGCTGTGCTATGCTGTGCTATGCTATGCTATGCTATGCTATGCTATGCTGTGCTATGCTATGCTATGCTATGCTATGCTGTGCTATGCTATGCTATGCTATGCTATGCTGTGCTATGCTATGCTGTGCTATGCTGTGCTATGCTGTGCTATGCTGTGCTATGCTGTGCTATGCTATGCTATGCTATGCTGTGCTATGCTGTGCTATGCTATGCTATGCTATGCTATGCTATGCTGTGCTATGCTATGCTATGCTATGCTATGCTATGCTGTGCTGTGCTATGCTGTGCTATGCTGTGCTATGCTATGCTGTGCTATGCTATGCTGTGCTATGCTGTGCTATGCTATGCTGTGCTGTGCTATGCTGTGCTATGCTATGCTGTGCTATGCTATGCTATGCTATGCTATGCTGTGCTATGCTATGCTATGCTGTGCTGTGCTATGCTATGCTGTGCTATGCTATGCTATGCTATGCTATGCTGTGCTATGCTATGCTATGCTGTGCTATGCTATGCTATGCTATGCTATGCTGTGCTATGCTATGCTGTGCTATGCTATGCTATGCTATGCTGTGCTATGCTATGCTGTGCTATGCTGTGCTATGCTATGCTATGCTATGCTGTGCTATGCTATGCTGTGCTATGCTGTGCTATGCTATGCTATGCTATGCTGTGCTATGCTATGCTATGCTATGCTGTGCTATGCTATGCTATGCTATGCTATGCTATGCTATGCTGTGCTATGCTATGCTATGCTATGCTATGCTATGCTATGCTATGCTATGCTATATGCTATGCTATATGCTATGCTATGCTATGCTATGCTATGCTATGCTATGCTATGCTATGCTATGCTATGCTATATGCTATGCTATATGCTATGCTATGCTATGCTATGCTATGCTATATGCTAAGCTATATGCTATGCTATATGCTATGCTATATGCTATGCTATGCTATGCTATGCTAATGCTATGCTATGCTATGCTATGCTATGCTATGCTAATGCTATGCTATGCTATGCTATATCTCAGACCACTAATATAGGGACAGTCATCTTAATAGTAGGCTAGGTTAGAATAGAGCAACGCCTGTTTGCAGCGCCGCGGTGGCGACTTTGGAATATTTCGAACTCTAACAGATGCACGTACCTCTAAACAGTAATAATTACGGTTATGTAGGCTGTAATTTAGGTCAGGTCTAATACGAGCCTCAGGTATGAACATTAGGATAAATTAAGCGAAGGAGGATTATAATTAAATAATTATATTAAGGTGAGTTAAAAGTTATTATTATTTTCAAATTTACGTAGATGTTGAACGAGTAATAAACATATTATGAAAGCTTCATGGTGTGATATAGAGATATATAGTTAAGCCTAGTAAGAATGGTCACATGACACAGGGTACGATAATTTCACGCTTTCGACGCGAGGTGGCGGTTGCTACGCGTAGCCAAATGTAAACTGTCGATTACCATTGAGTTTACTGTCCCTATATTAGTGGTCTGAGGCTATATGCTATATGCTATGCTAATGCTATGCTATGCTAATGCTATGCTAATGCTATGCTAATGCAATGCTATGCTATATGCTATGCTATGCTATGCTATGCTATATGCTATGCTATGCTAT
Organism: Phalangium opilio; assembly: GCF_054372755.1. Classification (NCBI taxonomy): domain Eukaryota; kingdom Metazoa; phylum Arthropoda; class Arachnida; order Opiliones; family Phalangiidae; genus Phalangium; species Phalangium opilio. The sequence goes on from NW_028324254.1 coordinate 46,111, forward strand.
GCTATGCTATGCTATGCTATGCTATATGCTATGCTATGCTATGCTATGCTATGCTATGCTATGCTATGCTATGCTATGCTATGCTATGCTATGCTATGCTATATGCTATGCTATATGCTCTCTTATGCTATGCTATATGCTATGCTATGCTATGCTATGCTATGCTATGCTATGCTATGCTATGCTATGCTATGCTATGCTATGCTATGCTATGCTATATGCTATGCTATATGCTATGCTATATGCTATGCTATGCTATGCTAATGCTATGCTATGCTATGCTATGCTATGCTATGCTATATGCTATGCTATATGCTATGCTATATGCTATGCTATATGCTATGCTATATGCTATGCTATATGCTATGCTATATGCTATGCTATATGCTATGCTATATGCTATGCTATATGCTATGCTATATGCTATGCTATATGCTATGCTATATGCTATGCTATATGCTATGCTATATGCTATGCTATATGCTATGCTATATGCTATGCTATGCTATGCTATGCTATGCTATACTAATGCTATGCTATGCTATGCTATACTATATGCTATGCTATGCTATGCTATATGCTATGCTATGCTATGCTATATGCTATGCTATATGCTATGCTATATGCTATGCTATATGCTATGCTATATGCTATGCTATATGCTATGCTATATGCTATGCTATGCTATGCTATATGCTATGCTATGCTATGCTATATGCTATGCTATGCTATGCTATGCTATATGCTATGCTATGCTATGCTATGCTATGCTATGCTATGCTATGCTATGCTATGCTATGCTATGCTATGCTATGCTATGCTATGCTATGCTATGCTATGCTATATGCTATATGCTATGCTATGCTATGCTATGCTATGCTATATGCTATGCTATGCTATGCTATGCTATGCTATGCTATGCTATGCTATGCTATGCTATGCTATGCTATGCTATGCTATATGCTATGCTATGCTATGCTATATGCTATGCTATGCTATGCTATGCTATGCTATGCTATATCTCAGACCACTAATATAGGGACAGTCATCTTAATAGTAGGCTAGGTTAGAATAGAGCAACGCCTGATTGCAGCGCCGCGGTGGCGACTTTGGAATATTTCGAACTCTAACAGATGCACGTACCTCTAAACAGTAATAATTACGGTTATGTAGGCTGTAATTTAGGTCAGGTCTAATACGAGCCTCAGGTATGAACATTAGGATAAATTAAGCGAAGGAGGATTATAATTAAATAATTATATTAAGGTGAGTTAAAAGTTATTATTATTTTCAAATTTACGTAGATGTTGAACGAGTAATAAACATATTATGAAAGCTTCATGGTGTGATATAGAGATATATAGTTAAGCCTAGTAAGAATGGTCACATGACACAGGGTACGATAATTTCACGCTTTCGACGCGAGGTGGCGGTTGCTACGCGTTGCCAAATGTAAACTGTCGATTACCATTGAGTTTACTGTCCCTATATTAGTGGTCTGAGGCTATATGCTATATGCTATGCTATATGCTATGCTATGCTAATGCTATGCTATGCTAATGCTATGCTAATGCTATGCTAATGCTATGCTAATGCTATGCTAATGCAATGCTATGCTATGCTATGCTATGCTAATGCTATGCTATGCTATGCTAATGCTATGCTATGCTATGCTATGCTATGCTATGCTACTATGCTATGCTATGCTATGCTATGCTATGCTATGCTATATGCTATGCTATGCTATGCTATGCTATGCTATGCTATGCTATATGCTATGCTATATGCTATGCTATGCTATGCTATGCTATGATATGCTATGCTATGCTATGCTATGCTATGCTATGCTATGCTATGCTATGCTATGCTATATGCTATGCTATGCTATGCTATGCTATGCTATGCTATATGCTATGTTATGCTATGCTATGCTATGCTATGCTATGCTATGCTATGCTATGCTATGCTATGCTATGCTATGCTGTGCTATGCTATGCTATGCTATGCTATGCTATGCTATTCTATGCTATGCTATGCTATGCTATGCTATGCTCTATGCTATGCTATGCTATGCTATGCTATGCTATGCTATGCTATGCTATGCTATGCTATGCTATATGCTATGCTATGCTATGCTATGCTATGCTATATGCTATGCTATATGCTATGCTATATGCTATGCTATATGCTATGCTATATGCTATGCTATGCTATGCTATGCTAATGCTATGCTATGCTATGCTATGCTATATGCTATGCTATATGCTATGCTATATGCTATGCTATATGCTATGCTATGCTATGCTATGCTATGCTATGCTATGCTATGCTATGCTAATGCTATGCTATGCTATGCTATGCTATATGCTATGCTATGCTATGCTATATGCTATGCTATGCTATATGCTATGCTATGCTTTGCTATATGCTATGCTATATGCTATGCTATATGCTATGCTATATGCTATGCTATATGCTATGCTATATGATATGCTATGCTATGCTATGCTATATGCTATGCTATATGCTATGCTATGCTATGCTATGCTATGCTATGCTATGCTATGCTATATGCTATGCTATGCTATATGCTATGCTATGCTATATGCTATGCTATGCTATGCTATGCTATGCTATGCTATATGCTATGCTCTATGCTATGCTATGCTATATGCTATGCTCTATGTTATGCTATGCTATGCTATGCTATGCTATTCTATGCTATGCTATGCTATGCTATGCTATATGCTATGCTATATGCTATGCTATGCTATGCTATGCTATATGCTATGCTATATGCTATGCTATGCTATGCTATGCTATGCTATGCTATGCTATATGCTATGCTATGCTATGCTATGCTATATGCTATGCTATATGCTATGCTATATGCTATATGCTATGCTATATGCTATATGCTATATCCTAATGCTATGCTATGCTATGCTCTGCTCTGCTATGCTATGCTATGCTATGCTATGCTATGCTATGCTATGCTATGCTATGCTATGCTATGCTCTGCTCTGCTCTGCTATGCTATGCTATGCTATGCTATGCTATGCTATGCTCTGCTCTTCTATGCTATGCTATGCTAATGCTATGCTATGCTAATGCTATGCTATGCTATGCTATGCTATGCTATGCTATGCTAATGCTATGCTATGCTATGCTATGCTATGCTAATGCAATGCTAATGCTATGCTAATGCTATGCTATGCTAATGCTATGCTATGCTATGCTATGCTATGCTATGCTATGCTATGCTATGCTATGCTATGCTAATGCTATGCTATGCTATGCTATGCTATGCTATGCTATGCTATGCTATGCTATGCTATGCTAATGCTATGCTATGCTAATGCTATGCTATGCTAATGCTATGCTAATGCTATGCTATGCTATGCTATGCTATGCTAATGCTATGCTATGCTATGCTATGCTAATGCTATGCTATGCTATGCTAGAGCTATCCTAATTCTATGCTATGCTATGCTATGCTATGCTAATGCTATCCTAATGCTATGCTATGCTATGCTATGCTATGCTATGCTATGCTATGCTAATGCTATGCTATGCTATGCTATGCTATGCTAATGCTATGCTAATGCTATGCTAATGCTATGCTATGCTAATGCTATGCTATGCTAATGCTATGCTATGCTATGCTATGCTATGCTATGCTATGCTATGCTATGCTATGCTAATGCTATGCTATGCTATGCTATGCTAATGCTATGCTAATGCTATGCTATGCTAATGCTATGCTATGCTAATGCTATGCTATGCTATGCTATGCTATGCTAATGCTATCCTAATGCTATGCTATGCTATGCTCTGCTCTGCTATGCTATGCTATGCTATGCTATGCTATGCTCTGCTATGCTAATGCTATGCTATGCTATGCTATGCTAATGCTATGCTAATGCTATGCTAATGCTATGCTATGCTAATGCTATGCTATGCTATGCTATGCTATGCTTTGCTATGCTAATTCTCTGCTATGCTATGCTATGCTATGCTATGCTATGCTATGCTAATGCTATGCTATGCTATGCTATGCTACGCTATGCTATGCTATGCTATGCTATGCTATGCTAATGCTATGCTAATGCTATGCTATGCTATGCTAATGCTATGCTATGCTAATGCTATGCTATGCTATGCTATGCTATGCTATGCTATGCTATGCTAATGCTATGCTATGCTATGCTATGCTAATGCTATGCTGTGCTAATGCTATGCTATGCTATGCTATGCTAATGCTATGCTATGCTATGCTATGCTATGCTAGGCTAATGCTATCCTAATGCTATGCTATGCTATGCTATGCTATGCTATGCTATGCTATGCTATGCTATGCTATGCTAATGCTATCCTAATGCTATGCTATATGCTATGCTATATGCTATGCTATATGCTATGCTATGCTATGCTAATGCTATGCTATGCTAATGCTATGCTATGCTATGCTATGCTATGCTATGCTATGCTATGCTATGCTAATGCTATGCTATGCTATGCTATGCTATGCTAATGCTATGCTAATGCTATGCTATGCTATGCTAATGCTATGCTATGATAATGCTATGCTATGCTATGCTATGCTATGCTATGCTATGCTAATGCTATGCTATGCTATGCTATGCTATGCTATGCTATGCTAATGCTATGCTAATGCTATGCTAATGCTATGCTATGCTATGCTATGCTATGCTATGCTATGCTATGCTTTGCTATGCTAATTCTCTGCTATGCTATGCTATGCTATGCTATGCTATGCTATGCTAATGCTATGCTATGCTATGCTATGCTACGCTATGCTATGCTATGCTATGCTATGCTATGCTAATGCTATGCTAATGCTATGCTATGCTATGCTAATGCTATGCTAATGCTATGCTATGCTAATGCTATGCTATGCTATGCTATGCTATGCTATGCTATGCTATGCTAATGCTATGCTATGCTATGCTATGCTAATGCTATGCTGTGCTAATGCTATGCTATGCTATGCTATGCTAATGCTATGCTATGCTATGCTATGCTATGCTAGGCTAATGCTATCCTAATGCTATGCTATGCTATGCTATGCTATGCTATGCTATGCTATGCTATGCTATGCTATGCTAATGCTATCCTAATGCTATGCTATATGCTATGCTATATGCTATGCTATGCTATGCTAATGCTATGCTATGCTAATGCTATGCTATGCTATGCTATGCTATGCTATGCTATGCTAATGCTATGCTATGCTATGCTATGCTATGCTAATGCTATGCTAATGCTATGCTATGCTATGCTAATGCTATGCTATGATAATGCTATGCTATGCTATGCTATGCTATGCTATGCTATGCTATGCTATGCTATGCTAATGCTATGCTATGCTATGCTATGCTATGCTATGCTATGCTAATGCTATGCTAATGCTATGCTAATGCTATGCTAATGCTATGCTATGCTATGCTATGCTATGCTATGCTATGCTATGCTATGCTATGCTATGCTAATTCTCTGCTATGCTATGCTATGCTATGCTATGCTATGCTATGCTATGCTATGCTATGCTATGCTATGCTATGCTATGCTATGCTATGCTATGCTATGCTTTGCTATGCTATGCTATGCTATGCTATGCTATGCTATGCTAATGCTATGCTATGCTATGCTATGCTACGCTACGCTATGCTATGCTATGCTATGCTATGCTATGCTATGCTATGCTATGCTATGCTATGCTATGCTATGCTATGCTATGCTAATGCTATCCTAATGCTATGCTATGCTATGCTAATGCTATCCTAATGCTATGCTATGCTATGCTATGCTATGCTATGCTATGCTATGCTATGCTAATGCTATCCTAATGCTATGCTATGCTATGCTATGCTATGCTAATGCTATCCTAATGCTATGCTATGCTATGCTATGCTATGCTATGCTATGCTAATGCTATGCTATGCTATGCTATGCTAATGCTATGCTAATGCTATGCTAATGCTATGCTATGCTATGCTATGCTATGCTATGCTACGCTATGCTACGCTATGCTATGCTATGCTATGCTATGCTATGCTAATGCTATGCTATGCTATGCTATGCTATGCTATGCTATGCTAATGCTATGCTATGCTATGCTAATGCTATGCTAGGCTATGCTATGCTATGCTATGCTATGCTAATGCTATGCTATGCTATGCTATGCTAATGCTATGCTAATGCTATGCTATGCTATGCTATGCTATGCTAATGCTATGCTATGCTATGCTATGCTATGCTATGCTAATGCTATGCTATGCTATGCTAATGCTATCCTAATGCTATGCTATGCTATGCTATGCTATCCTAATGCTATCCTAATGCTATGCTATGCTATGCTATGCTATGCTATGCTAATGCTATGCTATGCTATGCTAATGCTATGCTATGCTAATGCTATGCTATGCTATGCTATGCTATGCTATGCTATGCTAATGCTATGCTATGCTATGCTATGCTAATGCTATGCTAATGCTATGCTAATGCTATGCTATGCTAATGCTATGCTAATGCTATGCTATGCTATGCATGCTATGCTATGCTATGCTATGCTATGCTATGCTATGCTATGCATGCTATGCTATGCTATGCTATGCTATGCTATGCTATGCTATGCTAAGCTATGCTATGCTATGCTATGCTTTGCTATGCTATGCTTTGCTATGCTATGCTATGCTATGCTATGCTATGCTATGCTATGCTATGCTATGCTATGCTATGCTATGCTATGCTCTGCTCTGCTCTGCTCTGCTCTGCTATGCTATGCTATGCTATGCTATGCTATGCTCTGCTCTTCTATGCTATGCTATGCTAATGCTATGCTATGCTAATGCTATGCTATGCTATGCTATGCTATGCTATGCTATGCTATGCTATGCTAATGCTATGCTATGCTATGCTATGCTAATGCTATGCTATGCTATGCTAATGCTATCCTAATTCTATGCTATGCTATGCTATGCTATGCTAATGCTATCCTAATGCTATGCTATGCTATGCTATGCTATGCTATGCTAATGCTATGCTATGCTATGCTATGCTATGCTATGCTAATGCTATGCTAATGCTATGCTATGCTAATGCTATGCTAATGCTATGCTATGCTATGCTATGCTATGCTAATGCTATGCTATGCTATGCTATGCTAATGCTATGCTATGCTATGCTAATGCTATCCTAATTCTATGCTATGCTATGCTATGCTATGCTAATGCTATCCTAATGCTATGCTATGCTACGCTATGCTATGCTATGCTATGCTATGCTATGCTAATGCTATGCTAATGCTATGCTATGCTATGCTAATGCTATGCTATGCTTATGCTATGCTATGCTATGCTATGCTATGCTATGCTATGCTATGCTAATGCTATGCTATGCTATGCTATGCTAATGCTATGCTAATGCTATGCTGTGCTAATGCTATGCTATGCTATGCTATGCTAATGCTATGCTATGCTATGCTATGCTATGCTAGGCTAATGCTATCCTAATGCTATGCTATGCTATGCTATGCTATGCTATGCTATGCTATGCTATGCTATGCTATGCTAATGCTATCCTAATGCTATGCTATATGCTATGCTATATGCTATGCTATGCTATGCTAATGCTATGCTATGCTAATGCTATGCTATGCTATGCTATGCTATGCTATGCTATGCTATGCTAATGCTATGCTATGCTATGCTATGCTATGCTAATGCTATGCTATGCTAATGCTATGCTAATGCTATGCTATGCTATGCTAATGCTATGCTATGATAATGCTATGCTATGCTATGCTATGCTATGCTATGCTATGCTATGCTATGCTAATGCTATGCTAATGCTATGCTAATGCTATGCTATGCTATGCTATGCTATGCTATGCTATGCTATGCTATGCTATGCTATGCTATGCTAATTCTCTGCTATGCTATGCTATGCTATGCTATGCTATGCTATGCTATGCTATGCTATGCTATGCTATGCTATGCTATGCTTTGCTATGCTATGCTATGCTATGCTATGCTATGCTAAGCTAATGCTATGCTATGCTATGCTATGCTACGCTATGCTATGCTATGCTATGCTATGCTATGCTATGCTATGCTATGCTATGCTATGCTAATGCTATCCTAATGCTATGCTATGCTATGCTAATGCTATCCTAATGCTATGCTATGCTATGCTATGCTATGCTATGCTAATGCTATCCTAATGCTATGCTATGCTATGCTATGCTATGCTAATGCTATCCTAATGCTATGCTATGCTATGCTATGCTATGCTATGCTATGCTAATGCTATGCTATGCTATGCTATGCTAATGCTATGCTAATGCTATGCTAATGCTATGCTATGCTATGCTATGCTATGCTATGCTACGCTATGCTATGCTATGCTATGCTATGCTATGCTAATGCTATGCTATGCTATGCTATGCTATGCTATGCTATGCTAATGCTATGCTATGCTATGCTAATGCTATGCTATGCTATGCTATGCTATGCTATGCTATGCTAATGCTATGCTATGCTATGCTATGCTAATGCTATGCTAATGCTATGCTATGCTATGCTATGCTATGCTAATGCTATGCTATGCTATGCTATGCTAATGCTATGCTATGCTATGCTAATGCTATCCTAATGCTATGCTATGCTATGCTATGCTAATGCTATGCTAATGCTATGCTATGCTATGCTAATGCTATGCTATGCTAATGCTATGCTATGCTATGCTATGCTATGCTATGCTATGCTATGCTAATGCTATGCTATGCTATGCTATGCTAATGCTATGCTAATGCTATGCTGTGCTAATGCTATGCTATGCTATGCTATGCTAATGCTATGCTATGCTATGCTATGCTATGCTAGGCTAATGCTATCCTAATGCTATGCTATGCTATGCTATGCTATGCTATGCTATGCTATGCTATGCTATGCTATGCTATGCTATGCTATGCTAATGCTATGCTATGCTATGCTATGCTATGCTATGCTAATGCTATGCTATGCTATGCTAATGCTATCCTAATGCTATGCTATGCTATCCTAATGCTATGCTATGCTATGCTATGCTATCCTAATGCTATCCTAATGCTATGCTATGCTATGCTATGCTATGCTATGCTAATGCTATGCTATGCTATGCTAATGCTATGCTATGCTAATGCTATGCTATGCTATGCTATGCTATGCTATGCTATGCTAATGCTATGCTATGCTATGCTATGCTAATGCTATGCTAATGCTATGCTAATGCTATGCTATGCTAATGCTATGCTAATGCTATGCTATGCTATGCATGCTATGCTATGCTATGCTATGCTATGCTATGCTATGCTATGCATGCTATGCTATGCTATGCTATGCTATGCTATGCTATGCTATGCTAAGCTATGCTATGCTATGCTATGCTTTGCTATGCTATGCTTTGCTATGCTATGCTATGCTATGCTATGCTATGCTATGCTATGCTATGCTATGCTATGCTATGCTATGCTATGCTCTGCTCTGCTCTGCTCTGCTATGCTATGCTATGCTATGCTATGCTATGCTATGCTCTGCTCTTCTATGCTATGCTATGCTAATGCTATGCTATGCTAATGCTATGCTATGCTATGCTATGCTATGCTATGCTATGCTATGCTATGCTAATGCTATGCTATGCTATGCTATGCTAATGCTATGCTATGCTATGCTAATGCTATCCTAATTCTATGCTATGCTATGCTATGCTATGCTAATGCTATCCTAATGCTATGCTATGCTATGCTATGCTATGCTATGCTAATGCTATGCTATGCTATGCTATGCTATGCTATGCTAATGCTATGCTAATGCTATGCTATGCTAATGCTATGCTAATGCTATGCTATGCTATGCTATGCTATGCTAATGCTATGCTATGCTATGCTATGCTAATGCTATGCTATGCTATGCTAATGCTATCCTAATTCTATGCTATGCTATGCTATGCTATGCTAATGCTATCCTAATGCTATGCTATGCTACGCTATGCTATGCTATGCTATGCTATGCTATGCTAATGCTATGCTAATGCTATGCTATGCTATGCTAATGCTATGCTATGCTTATGCTATGCTATGCTATGCTATGCTATGCTATGCTATGCTATGCTAATGCTATGCTATGCTATGCTATGCTAATGCTATGCTAATGCTATGCTGTGCTAATGCTATGCTATGCTATGCTATGCTAATGCTATGCTATGCTATGCTATGCTATGCTAGGCTAATGCTATCCTAATGCTATGCTATGCTATGCTATGCTATGCTATGCTATGCTATGCTATGCTATGCTATGCTAATGCTATCCTAATGCTATGCTATATGCTATGCTATATGCTATGCTATGCTATGCTAATGCTATGCTATGCTAATGCTATGCTATGCTATGCTATGCTATGCTATGCTATGCTATGCTAATGCTATGCTATGCTATGCTATGCTATGCTAATGCTATGCTATGCTAATGCTATGCTAATGCTATGCTATGCTATGCTAATGCTATGCTATGATAATGCTATGCTATGCTATGCTATGCTATGCTATGCTATGCTATGCTATGCTAATGCTATGCTAATGCTATGCTAATGCTATGCTATGCTATGCTATGCTATGCTATGCTATGCTATGCTATGCTATGCTATGCTATGCTATGCTATGCTAATTCTCTGCTATGCTATGCTATGCTATGCTATGCTATGCTATGCTATGCTATGCTATGCTATGCTATGCTATGCTATGCTTTGCTATGCTATGCTATGCTATGCTATGCTATGCTAAGCTAATGCTATGCTATGCTATGCTATGCTACGCTATGCTATGCTATGCTATGCTATGCTATGCTATGCTATGCTATGCTATGCTATGCTATGCTATGCTATGCTATGCTAATGCTATCCTAATGCTATGCTATGCTATGCTAATGCTATCCTAATGCTATGCTATGCTATGCTATGCTATGCTATGCTAATGCTATCCTAATGCTATGCTATGCTATGCTATGCTATGCTAATGCTATCCTAATGCTATGCTATGCTATGCTATGCTATGCTATGCTATGCTAATGCTATGCTATGCTATGCTATGCTAATGCTATGCTAATGCTATGCTAATGCTATGCTATGCTATGCTATGCTATGCTATGCTACGCTATGCTATGCTATGCTATGCTATGCTATGCTAATGCTATGCTATGCTATGCTATGCTATGCTATGCTATGCTAATGCTATGCTATGCTATGCTAATGCTATGCTATGCTATGCTATGCTATGCTATGCTATGCTAATGCTATGCTATGCTATGCTATGCTAATGCTATGCTAATGCTATGCTATGCTATGCTATGCTATGCTAATGCTATGCTATGCTATGCTATGCTAATGCTATGCTATGCTATGCTAATGCTATCCTAATGCTATGCTATGCTATGCTATGCTAATGCTATGCTAATGCTATGCTATGCTATGCTAATGCTATGCTATGCTAATGCTATGCTATGCTATGCTATGCTATGCTATGCTATGCTATGCTAATGCTATGCTATGCTATGCTATGCTAATGCTATGCTAATGCTATGCTGTGCTAATGCTATGCTATGCTATGCTATGCTAATGCTATGCTATGCTATGCTATGCTATGCTAGGCTAATGCTATCCTAATGCTATGCTATGCTATGCTATGCTATGCTATGCTATGCTATGCTATGCTATGCTATGCTAATGCTATCCTAATGCTATGCTATATGCTATGCTATATGCTATGCTATGCTATGCTAATGCTATGCTATGCTAATGCTATGCTATGCTATGCTATGCTATGCTATGCTATGCTAATGCTATGCTATGCTATGCTATGCTATGCTAATGCTATGCTAATGCTATGCTATGCTATGCTAATGCTATGCTATGATAATGCTATGCTATGCTATGCTATGCTTTGCTATGCTATGCTATGCTATGCTATGCTATGCTAAGCTAATGCTATGCTATGCTATGCTATGCTACGCTATGCTATGCTATGCTATGCTATGCTATGCTATGCTATGCTAATGCTATCCTAATGCTATGCTATGCTATGCTAATGCTATCCTAATGCTATGCTATGCTATGCTATGCTATGCTATGCTAATGCTATCCTAATGCTATGCTATGCTATGCTATGCTATGCTAATGCTATCCTAATGCTATGCTATGCTATGCTATGCTATGCTATGCTATGCTAATGCTATGCTATGCTATGCTATGCTAATGCTATGCTAATGCTATGCTAATGCTATGCTATGCTATGCTATGCTATGCTATGCTACGCTATGCTATGCTATGCTATGCTATGCTATGCTAATGCTATGCTATGCTATGCTATGCTATGCTATGCATGCTATGCTATGCTATGCTATGCTATGCTATGCTATGCTATGCTAAGCTATGCTATGCTATGCTATGCTTTGCTATGCTATGCTTTGCTATGCTATGCTATGCTATGCTATGCTATGCTATGCTATGCTATGCTATGCTATGCTATGCTATGCTATGCTCTGCTCTGCTCTGCTCTGCTATGCTATGCTATGCTATGCTATGCTATGCTCTGCTCTTCTATGCTATGCTATGCTAATGCTATGCTATGCTAATGCTATGCTATGCTATGCTATGCTATGCTATGCTATGCTATGCTATGCTAATGCTATGCTATGCTATGCTATGCTAATGCTATGCTATGCTAATGCTATGCTATGCTATGCTAATGCTATCCTAATTCTATGCTATGCTATGCTATGCTATGCTAATGCTATCCTAATGCTATGCTATGCTATGCTATGCTATGCTATGCTAATGCTATGCTATGCTATGCTATGCTATGCTATGCTAATGCTATGCTAATGCTATGCTATGCTAATGCTATGCTAATGCTATGCTATGCTATGCTATGCTATGCTAATGCTATGCTATGCTATGCTATGCTAATGCTATGCTATGCTATGCTAATGCTATCCTAATTCTATGCTATGCTATGCTATGCTATGCTAATGCTATCCTAATGCTATGCTATGCTACGCTATGCTATGCTATGCTATGCTATGCTATGCTAATGCTATGCTAATGCTATGCTATGCTATGCTAATGCTATGCTATGCTTATGCTATGCTATGCTATGCTATGCTATGCTATGCTATGCTATGCTAATGCTATGCTATGCTATGCTATGCTAATGCTATGCTAATGCTATGCTGTGCTAATGCTATGCTATGCTATGCTATGCTAATGCTATGCTATGCTATGCTATGCTATGCTAGGCTAATGCTATCCTAATGCTATGCTATGCTATGCTATGCTATGCTATGCTATGCTATGCTATGCTATGCTATGCTAATGCTATCCTAATGCTATGCTATATGCTATGCTATATGCTATGCTATGCTATGCTAATGCTATGCTATGCTAATGCTATGCTATGCTATGCTATGCTATGCTATGCTATGCTATGCTAATGCTATGCTATGCTATGCTATGCTATGCTAATGCTATGCTAATGCTATGCTATGCTATGCTAATGCTATGCTATGCTATGATAATGCTATGCTATGCTATGCTATGCTATGCTATGCTATGCTATGCTATGCTAATGCTATGCTAATGCTATGCTAATGCTATGCTATGCTATGCTATGCTATGCTATGCTATGCTATGCTATGCTATGCTATGCTATGCTATGCTAATTCTCTGCTATGCTATGCTATGCTATGCTATGCTATGCTATGCTATGCTATGCTATGCTATGCTATGCTATGCTATGCTTTGCTATGCTATGCTATGCTATGCTATGCTATGCTAAGCTAATGCTATGCTATGCTATGCTATGCTACGCTATGCTATGCTATGCTATGCTATGCTATGCTATGCTATGCTATGCTATGCTATGCTATGCTAATGCTATCCTAATGCTATGCTATGCTATGCTAATGCTATCCTAATGCTATGCTATGCTATGCTATGCTAATGCTATCCTAATGCTATGCTATGCTATGCTATGCTATGCTATGCTATGCTATGCTATGCTAATGCTATGCTATGCTATGCTATGCTATGCTAATGCTATGCTATGCTATGCTATGCTAATGCTATGCTAATGCTATGCTAATGCTATGCTATGCTATGCTATGCTATGCTATGCTACGCTATGCTATGCTATGCTATGCTATGCTATGCTAATGCTATGCTATGCTATGCTATGCTATGCTATGCTATGCTAATGCTATGCTATGCTATGCTAATGCTATGCTATGCTATGCTATGCTATGCTATGCTATGCTAATGCTATGCTATGCTATGCTATGCTAATGCTATGCTAATGCTATGCTATGCTATGCTATGCTATGCTAATGCTATGCTATGCTATGCTATGCTAATGCTATGCTATGCTATGCTAATGCTATCCTAATGCTATGCTATGCTATGCTATGCTAATGCTATGCTAATGCTATGCTATGCTATGCTAATGCTATGCTATGCTAATGCTATGCTATGCTATGCTATGCTATGCTATGCTATGCTATGCTAATGCTATGCTATGCTATGCTATGCTAATGCTATGCTAATGCTATGCTGTGCTAATGCTATGCTATGCTATGCTATGCTAATGCTATGCTATGCTATGCTATGCTATGCTAGGCTAATGCTATCCTAATGCTATGCTATGCTATGCTATGCTATGCTATGCTATGCTATGCTATGCTATGCTATGCTAATGCTATCCTAATGCTATGCTATATGCTATGCTATATGCTATGCTATGCTATGCTAATGCTATGCTATGCTAATGCTATGCTATGCTATGCTATGCTATGCTATGCTATGCTATGCTAATGCTATGCTATGCTATGCTATGCTATGCTAATGCTATGCTAATGCTATGCTATGCTATGCTAATGCTATGCTATGATAATGCTATGCTATGCTATGCTATGCTTTGCTATGCTATGCTATGCTATGCTATGCTATGCTAAGCTAATGCTATGCTATGCTATGCTATGCTACGCTATGCTATGCTATGCTATGCTATGCTATGCTATGCTATGCTATGCTATGCTATGCTATGCTATGCTATGCTAATGCTATCCTAATGCTATGCTATGCTATGCTAATGCTATCCTAATGCTATGCTATGCTATGCTATGCTATGCTATGCTAATGCTATCCTAATGCTATGCTATGCTATGCTATGCTATGCTATGCTAATGCTATCCTAATGCTATGCTATGCTATGCTATGCTATGCTATGCTATGCTAATGCTATGCTATGCTATGCTATGCTAATGCTATGCTAATGCTATGCTAATGCTATGCTATGCTATGCTATGCTATGCTATGCTACGCTATGCTATGCTATGCTATGCTATGCTATGCTAATGCTATGCTATGCTATGCTATGCTATGCTATGCTATGCTAATGCTATGCTATGCTATGCTAATGCTATGCTATGCTATGCTATGCTATGCTATGCTATGCTAATGCTATGCTATGCTATGCTATGCTAATGCTATGCTAATGCTATGCTATGCTATGCTATGCTATGCTAATGCTATGCTATGCTATGCTATGCTAATGCTATGCTATGCTATGCTAATGCTATCCTAATGCTATGCTATGCTATGCTATGCTAATGCTATGCTAATGCTATGCTATGCTATGCTAATGCTATGCTATGCTAATGCTATGCTATGCTATGCTATGCTATGCTATGCTATGCTATGCTAATGCTATGCTATGCTATGCTATGCTAATGCTATGCTAATGCTATGCTGTGCTAATGCTATGCTATGCTATGCTATGCTAATGCTATGCTATGCTATGCTATGCTATGCTAGGCTAATGCTATCCTAATGCTATGCTATGCTATGCTATGCTATGCTATGCTATGCTATGCTATGCTATGCTATGCTAATGCTATCCTAATGCTATGCTATGCTATGCTAATGCTATCCTAATGCTATGCTATGCTATGCTATGCTATGCTATGCTAATGCTATCCTAATGCTATGCTATGCTATGCTATGCTATGCTAATGCTATCCTAATGCTATGCTATGCTATGCTATGCTATGCTATGCTATGCTATGCTAATGCTATGCTATGCTATGCTATGCTAATGCTATGCTAATGCTATGCTAATGCTATGCTATGCTATGCTATGCTATGCTATGCTACGCTATGCTATGCTATGCTATGCTATGCTATGCTAATGCTATGCTATGCTATGCTATGCTATGCTATGCTATGCTAATGCTATGCTATGCTATGCTAATGCTATGCTATGCTATGCTATGCTATGCTATGCTATGCTAATGCTATGCTATGCTAATGCTATGCTAATGCTATGCTAATGCTATGCTATGCTATGCTATGCTATGCTAATGCTATGCTATGCTATGCTATGCTAATGCTATGCTATGCTATGCTAATGCTATCCTAATGCTATGCTATGCTATGCTATGCTATCCTAATGCTATCCTAATGCTATGCTATGCTATGCTATGCTATGCTATGCTAATGCTATGCTATGCTATGCTAATGCTATGCTATGCTAATGCTATGCTATGCTATGCTATGCTATGCTATGCTAATGCTATGCTATGCTATGCTATGCTAATGCTATGCTAATGCTATGCTAATGCTATGCTATGCTAATGCTATGCTAATGCTATGCTATGCTAATGCTATGCTATGCTATGCTATGCTATGCTAATGCTATCCTAATGCTATGCTATGCTATGCTATGCTATGCTATGCTATGCTATGCTAATGCTATGCTATGCTATGCTAATGCTATGCTATGCTATGCTATGCTATGCTATGCTATGCTAATGCTATGCTATGCTATGCTATGCTAATGCTATGCTAATGCTATGCTATGCTATGCTATGCTATGCTAATGCTATGCTATGCTATGCTATGCTAATGCTATGCTATGCTATGCTAATGCTATCCTAATGCTATGCTATGCTATGCTATGCTATCCTAATGCTATCCTAATGCTATGCTATGCTATGCTATGCTATGCTATGCTAATGCTATGCTATGCTATGCTAATGCTATGCTATGCTAATGCTATGCTATGCTATGCTATGCTAATGCTATGCTATGCTATGCTAATGCTATCCTAATGCTATGCTATGCTATGCTATGCTATCCTAATGCTATCCTAATGCTATGCTATGCTATGCTATGCTATGCTATGCTAATGCTATGCTATGCTATGCTAATGCTATGCTATGCTAATGCTATGCTATGCTATGCTATGCTATGCTATGCTAATGCTATGCTATGCTATGCTATGCTAATGCTATGCTAATGCTATGCTAATGCTATGCTATGCTAATGCTATGCTAATGCTATGCTATGCTAATGCTATGCTATGCTATGCTATGCTATGCTAATGCTATCCTAATGCTATGCTATGCTATGCTATGCTATGCTATGCTATGCTAATGCTATCCTAATGCTATGCTATATGCTATGCTATATGCTATGCTATGCTATGCTATGCTAATGCTATGCTATGCTAATGCTATGCTATGCTATGCTATGCTATGCTATGCTATGCTATGCTATGCTATGCTAATGCTATGCTATGCTATGCTATGCTATGCTATGCTATGCTATGCTAATGCTATGCTAATGCTATGCTAATGCTATGCTATGCTATGCTATGCTATGCTAATGCTATGCTATGCTATGCTAATGCTATGCTATGCTATGCTATGCTAATGCTATGCTATGCTATGCTATGCTATGCTAATGCTATGCTAATGCTATGCTATGCTATGCTATGCTAATGCTATGCTATGCTATGCTATGCTATGCTATGCTAATGCTATGCTATGCTATGCTATGCTATGCTATGCTATGCTAATGCTATGCTATGCTAATGCTATGCTAATGCTATGCTAATGCTATGCTATGCTATGCTATGCTAATGCTATGCTATGCTATGCTAATGCTATCCTAATGCTATGCTATGCTATGCTATGCTATGCTATGCTATGCTAATGCTATGCTATGCTATGCTATGCTATGCTAATGCTATGCTAATGCTATGCTATGCTAATGCTATGCTATGCTATGCTATGCTATGCTATGCTATGCTAATTCTCTGCTATGCTATGCTATGCTCTGCTCTGCTCTGCTATGCTATGCTAATGCTATGCTATGCTAATGCTATGCTAATGCTATGCTATGCTATGCTAATGCTATCCTAATGCTATGCTATGCTATGCTATGCTATGCTATGCTATGCTATGCTATGCTATGCTAATGCTATGCTATGCTATGCTATGCTATGCTATGCTAATGCTATGCTAATGCTATGCTAATGCTATGCTATGCTAATGCTATGCTATGCTATGCTATGCTAATTCTCTGCTATGCTATGCTATGCTCTGCTCTGCTATGCTATGCTATGCTAATGCTATGCTATGCTAATGCTATGCTATGCTATGCTATGCTATGCTATGCTATGCTATGCTAATGCTATGCTAATGCTATGCTAATGCTATGCTATGCTAATGCTATGCTATGCTATGCTATGCTAATTCTCTGCTATGCTATGCTATGCTCTGCTCTGCTATGCTATGCTATGCTAATGCTATGCTATGCTAATGCTATGCTATGCTATGCTAATGCTATGCTATGCTATGCTATGCTAATGCTATGCTATGCTATGCTATGCTATGCTATGCTATGCTATGCTATGCTATGCTAATGCTATGCTAATGCTATGCTAATGCTATGCTATGCTATGCTATGCTATGCTATGCTACGCTACGCTATGCTATGCAATGCTATGCTATGCTATGCTATGCTATGCTATGCTATGCTATGCTAATGCTATGCTATGCTAATGCTATCCTAATGCTATGCTATGCTATGCTATGCTATGCTAATGCTATCCTAATGCTATGCTATGCTATGCTATGCTATGCTATGCTATGCTAATGCTATCCTAATGCTATGCTATGCTATGCTATGCTATGCTATGCTATGCTATGCTATGCTATGCTATGCTAATGCTATGCTATGCTAATGCTATGCTATGCTATGCTATGCTATGCTAATGCTATGCTATGCTATGCTAATGCTATGCTAATGCTATGCTATGCTATGCTATGCTATGCTAATGCTATGCTATGCTATGCTATGCTATGCTATGCTATGCTAATGCTATGCTATGCTATGCTATGCTAATGCTATGCTAATGCTATGCTATGCTATGCTATGCTATGCTAATGCTATGCTATGCTATGCTATGCTAATGCTATGCTATGCTATGCTAATGCTATCCTAATGCTATGCTATGCTATGCTATGCTATCCTAATGCTATCCTAATGCTATGCTATGCTATGCTATGCTATGCTATGCTAATGCTATGCTATGCTATGCTAATGCTATGCTATGCTAATGCTATGCTATGCTATGCTATGCTATGCTATGCTAATGCTATGCTATGCTATGCTATGCTAATGCTATGCTAATGCTATGCTAATGCTATGCTATGCTAATGCTATGCTAATGCTATGCTATGCTAATGCTATGCTATGCTATGCTATGCTATGCTAATGCTATCCTAATGCTATGCTATGCTATGCTATGCTATGCTATGCTATGCTAATGCTATCCTAATGCTATGCTATATGCTATGCTATATGCTATGCTATGCTATGCTATGCTAATGCTATGCTATGCTAATGCTATGCTATGCTATGCTATGCTATGCTATGCTATGCTATGCTAATGCTATGCTATGCTATGCTATGCTATGCTATGCTATGCTAATGCTATGCTAATGCTATGCTAATGCTATGCTATGCTATGCTATGCTATGCTAATGCTATGCTATGCTATGCTAATGCTATGCTATGCTATGCTATGCTAATGCTATGCTATGCTATGCTATGCTATGCTAATGCTATGCTAATGCTATGCTATGCTATGCTATGCTAATGCTATGCTATGCTATGCTATGCTATGCTATGCTAATGCTATGCTATGCTATGCTATGCTATGCTATGCTATGCTAATGCTATGCTATGCTAATGCTATGCTAATGCTATGCTAATGCTATGCTATGCTATGCTATGCTAATGCTATGCTATGCTATGCTAATGCTATCCTAATGCTATGCTATGCTATGCTATGCTATGCTATGCTATGCTAATGCTATGCTATGCTATGCTATGCTATGCTAATGCTATGCTAATGCTATGCTATGCTAATGCTATGCTATGCTATGTTATGCTATGCTATGCTATGCTAATTCTCTGCTATGCTATGCTATGCTCTGCTCTGCTCTGCTATGCTATGCTAATGCTATGCTATGCTAATGCTATGCTAATGCTATGCTATGCTATGCTAATGCTATCCTAATGCTATGCTATGCTATGCTATGCTATGCTATGCTATGCTATGCTATGCTATGCTAATGCTATGCTATGCTATGCTATGCTATGCTATGCTAATGCTATGCTAATGCTATGCTAATGCTATGCTATGCTAATGCTATGCTATGCTATGCTATGCTAATTCTCTGCTATGCTATGCTATGCTCTGCTCTGCTATGCTATGCTATGCTAATGCTATGCTATGCTAATGCTAATGCTATGCTATGCTATGCTATGCTATGCTATGCTATGCTAATGCTATGCTAATGCTATGCTAATGCTATGCTATGCTAATGCTATGCTATGCTATGCTATGCTAATTCTCTGCTATGCTATGCTATGCTCTGCTCTGCTATGCTATGCTATGCTAATGCTATGCTATGCTAATGCTATGCTATGCTATGCTAATGCTATGCTATGCTATGCTATGCTAATGCTATGCTATGCTATGCTATGCTATGCTATGCTATGCTATGCTAATGCTATGCTAATGCTATGCTAATGCTATGCTATGCTATGCTATGCTATGCTATGCTATGCTACGCTACGCTATGCTATGCAATGCTATGCTATGCTATGCTATGCTATGCTATGCTATGCTAATGCTATGCTATGCTAATGCTATCCTAATGCTATGCTATGCTATGCTATGCTATGCTAATGCTATCCTAATGCTATGCTATGCTATGCTATGCTATGCTATGCTATGCTAATGCTATCCTAATGCTATGCTATGCTATGCTATGCTATGCTATGCTATGCTATGCTATGCTATGCTATGCTAATGCTATGCTATGCTAATGCTATGCTATGCTATGCTATGCTATGCTAATGCTATGCTATGCTATGCTAATGCTATGCTAATGCTATGCTATGCTATGCTATGCTATGCTAATGCTATGCTATGCTATGCTATGCTAATGCTATGCTATGCTATGCTAATGCTATCCTAATGCTATGCTATGCTATGCTATGCTATGCTAATGCTATCCTAATGCTATGCTATGCTATGCTATGCTATGCTATGCTATGCTATGCTATGCTAATGCTATGCTATGCTATGCTATGCTATGCTATGCTAATGCTATGCTAATGCTATGCTAATGCTATGCTATGCTAATGCTATGCTATGCTATGCTATGCTAATGCTATGCTATGCTAATGCTATGCTATGCTATGCTATGCTATGCTATGCTATGCTATGCTATGCTATGCTATGCTATGCTATGCTATGCTAATGCTATGCTATGCTATGCTATGCTATGCTATGCTAATGCTATGCTAATGCTATGCTATGCTAATGCTATGCTATGCTATGCTATGCTAATGCTATGCTATGCTATGCTATGCTATGCTAATGCTATCCTAATGCTATGCTATGCTATGCTCTGCTCTGCTATGCTATGCTATGCTATGCTATGCTATGCTCTGCTCTGCTATGCTATGCTATGCCAATGCTTGGGGCCCCGGGATGCCATGGGGCCCCGAGTTGAGCAGAATTAATTTTCATCCATTAACAATTTTTTTTCAAAGTAAAAAATGGAAGAGACTAATAGTTTTAAAAGGAAATAAATGACGAATATTTTCCCTTTCAGTATTATACCAAGAAGGGATTTATATAAGAAGACCTAAGTCGCGAGATTTTATGCTTCTACTCTTACGCCGGTGTCAGTGGACAAGTAAGCCTTTCATGCCCGTAATTGCTCTGCACTTTCCCATTGGATCCCATGGGGATAGGCCATACGGACGCGAATGATTCCGAGTTCGACTAGAGAAAAAGCAAACCTCGAGCAAAGAAAACAGAAAATGGAGGCTGCCCGCGGGGCTGAAACCAAAGAGGAGAGAGAGGGAGATAGAAAAGCGTTTTATAAAATCCGTCGAAAAATGGGAAAATAGGGGGTAGTAAAAACAATTTTCGGTACGTTTAGTTTTAGGACGCACATCGTTTGCACATGGGGGGATTCGGATTGACCTCCTCGCCTTATCTCTGTCATCCCCTACCACAACTATGCGCGAGAAAGCTGCGCTCAGGCGCCGCGGTGTACCGTAGATTTACCCCGCTTTCACCACGCATGGATCACGGCTGCCTATACTGATTGTCTCTCCGTCTTTCTCTCCTCTTTGCTGAAACTTTACGACGGTTGCTTTTAATTGCCATGAACAAGTTTTTGAACATACATAACTTGATGGATTTTGAATATGTGTCTCTACGTGAAAATAGTTCGTTCTGTAATTGTTTCTAAATCGAATCAAGTGTACCTATGATTTCACGAGTTCCAAAACCAAACCAAGGCTTAACGAAAAGGTAAAAGAATTAGATGATGGAAAACATAGCGTTTTTCTTTGCGGTAAAAATGAGGGGTCGGACGTTCGGCATTTTAGTGTACGGGATTTTGAGATTTCAAAATTTTGAGATTATCCCCAGATTTTGAGATTCTGACTGAGATTTTAGAAATCTTGAAATCTAGTCCAAGATTTTAAGATTTCGGGATTTTCAATGAGATTTTCAGATTTTGAACGCGATTTCCAGATTTTGAAGGAGATTTCGGGATTTGGAACAAGATTTTCAGATTTTGAAGGAGATTTTCAGATTTTGAAGGAGATTTTAAGATTTTGAAGGAGATTTTCAGATTTTGAAGGAGATTTTCAGATTTTGAAGGAGATTTTCAGATTTTGAAGGAGATTTTCGGATTTTTGATGAAATTTTGGATTTTTGCAGTTACTAATAACTTCCAATGTTCAAAGGATATTTCGAGATTTTGAAAAATAGGTTTAGGTTTTAGACTATAAATTGGTTTTAATTTACCGTAATGAATACCGGAGAAAAATCGACAAAAATAGTCTAATTTGTAATACAGTACTCTTATATAGCGCAGGCGCCAAAAATCGAGATGGAAGGCAGGGTTTTACCCAATAGATGCAAAACATGTATTGTAAGCCTAGGGGTTTTCAGATTTTCATATTTTACGGTGAGATTTCGGGATTTTACGTTAAGATTTCGGGATTTCTAGATTCTAATGTGGGATTTCGGGATTTTAGGTGAAGATTTCGGGATTTTTAGATTTTAAGGTAGGGATTTCGGGATTTTCAGATTTTGAGGTAGGGATTTTGGGATTTTCAGATTTTGAGGTAGGGATTTTGGGATTTTCAGATTTTCACGTGAGATTTTGACGTGAGATTTCGGGATTTTGAGATTTTAAGGGTAAGATTTCGGGATTTCGAGATTTTCGAGAGAGATTTTAATATATTTCAAACGAACTGTACGGGATTTTGACAAACGTCCGACCCCTCGGGTAAAAACGAGCTGTTCCGAGACGGCGGCGCGTCTTACAATAACCCAGTCGCTCACTCCCGGTTTCCTCCCGGATTGATCCCAACCGCTCCGAGTCTAGAGACGGAGCGCCTGAAGATGTCACAAAACCGCTCTGAAAAAACTTTGGTCTTTCATTTGGTCCTCCGAGCTAGAGCGATGACGTAACACGTAAATTTGGAGCGATCTCGGAGCGCTCTCAGGCGACCCAAAAAACGGTATAAGATAAAATAATAAGTCCCGGCTCCTTTTCCAACCCCTCCCCCCACCCATTAAGGGGGATTGTCGACTATCACGCGCGCACCGGACGCTATTTTAGGCCTTATATAAATTCCTTCTTACAACTACTATTTAATTTTAATATCTCGAGTTTGGGGGCCCCAAAATGGTTACCGCTTGGGGCCTCCACTTGACTTGCGCCGCCACTGTGCAGTGGTCTTATTATCTCTGAGCCTAAATGAGTTTTTAACGTGGCAGATCTAACAATTCCATCCCTTCCTACATGTAAATTAGTTATTCTACACAGTTTCCAAAGATGACGTTGAATTCGCTCATCTTTTAGAATGACAACATCTCCCACTTTGGGTTCTCTAGAGTTAGCTACAAGTTTCCCTGATTTCTGGGCAGACCTTAATTCAAGGAGATAATCTTTTCTCCATCTGATCCAGAACCTATTTAGCAACTCTTGGCGGTATTTCCACCTTTTTTCTAAATCTCCATAGCCAATTTGCAACTCTCCTAATTTGAACTTTCTGGGGGGTAGCGTATCTAATCTTTTCCCAATAAGAAAATGGGATGGTGTGAGCGCTGAAGGTTCGCTTTGATCGCTATAAATGTAGCTAATAGGTCGTGAATTTACAACCGATTCTGCTTCTATGACGACGGTTTCTAATTCCTCGTACGTTAATAAGGCACGACCTACAACTTTTTTCAAACAACCCTTCAGTACTCCAACCATTCTCTCCCACATCCCACCCCACCAAGGAGCGCGATCGACTATATATCTCCAGTCTATCTTCTTCTCTCCGAAATACTGGATAAGTTCTGGAGTGACTACTGTTTTCCATAGTTTGTTTAGTTCTTTTTCAGTCTTTTTGAATGTTTTTGCATTGTCTGACATCATGATCCTACAAACTCCGCGACGCGCCACAAATCTCTTAAAAGCCATAATGAAATGCTTGGCGCTTAAATTTGATACAACTTCGAGGTGGACAGCTCGAGTCGTCGCGCACGTAAACAAGGCGATATAGCTTTTTGATTCGACGAATGCTTTCTTTTCCGCGACGTAATTTTTAACCAAAAACGGTCCGCAAAAATCTACTCCCGTATTTTCAAAGGGCGCGCCTTCGTTTACGCGAATTGGCGGTAGAGGCGCGGTTTCACATTCGAAAGCCTTAGCTTTCACGCGCGCGCATTTTAAACATCTAAAGAGCACGTTTTTGACAACTTGTCGACCTCTTGGAATCCAAAAACGTGTACGGAGACTCGATAGCGTAGCGTTGACTCCCATGTGGAGAACGTCCTCGTGATGCTTGTTTATTAATAGCCGTGTGAAGTGACCTTGGCTGGGAAGTATAATTGGGTGTTTTTCATCAAATTTGAGGTCCGAAAATCCCAATCTTCCTCCCATGCGGAGAATACCCTCCTGGTCTAAGAATGGCTTTAATTCAGCGATCAGTGAATCTTTCTTGAAATCTTTCTTCTCCTTCATCGCGTCGATGTCGTAAGGAAAAGCATCCCTCTGGGTGGTTTTTATCCAATAATTTTCAGATTCGAGAATTTCTTGCGTGTTCAACTCCCCCCGTCTCTTTTGGTGCTTGTTTCTCGCATTGAATGTAAATCTTTTCATCCAGGCCACGATCCTTACTACTCTAGAGTACTTGGAATATTTCTCAATTTCCAAAAGAGGTTCGATCTTGGGGTTTGAACTCGCGACGAGGTAAACCGCGCAGTCTTCATACTTTGCTCTTCGTTCAGCTTCAACTTCTGGGGTTAATTTAGAGCTCTCTTCTTTCTTACTGGGCCATTCAGACTCTGATTGCCATAGAAACTCTGGTCCATTCCACCATGTGTCATTTTCTTTTAATTTGGAAGCGCTTATTCCCCTGGTCAGTAAATCGGCGGGATTTAACTTTCCGGGCACGTGATTCCATAAAATTGGATCCGTGTTTTGATGAATTTCGCTAACTCGATTGTTTACGAAAGGTTTCCAAATTTTTGCGCTGCTCTTTATCCATGAAAGAGTGACAGTGGAATCGCTCCAATAGTGTTTTGATGGTTTCTCATCCACGAAATTCTTCTCCATGGTTTTTGTCAATCTAGTTCCGAGGACTGCTGCCATTAATTCTAATTTGGGTATTGTGAGTGCCTTGAGAGGCGCAACTCTTGACTTGGAGGTCAAAAGAACGACCTTTACTCGACCTTCGTTTTCAGATCTCAGGTAAATCACTGTTCCGTACGCTTTTTGACTCGCATCCGTAAAACAGTGGAGTTGACACGTTTGACCGTGACCATAGTACCTTGGTACTTCTATTTCCATGAGTCTGGGAAGGTCCATACACCAACTTTCCCATTGTTCGACCAGATCTTCGTCTATCCTTTGATCCCAGTTTGTGCCTCTCACCCAAAGCTCTTGGAACAAACATTTTACTGTTATAAAAAAGGGTGACAAAAATCCGACTGGATCAAAGATTCTTGATGAAGCTTGAAGAATAAATCTTTTTGTGTTCTTTTGTTTTCTCAAGAATTCCATAAGGCTGTCTACTTCGAAGTAAAAAATATCTCTCTTCGGCTTCCAAGCTATGCCCAATACTTTGAAGGATACGTCTTCCAACCTTTCAGTACCGTCAATTTCAGATTCCAATTCTTGGTTCAACCATTCCGAGTTAGACTGGAATTTTCTTAGGTTCATGCCAGCCTTTCTTAGGACCTCTTTCGCGTCGTTTGCTAGACGTAGAGCTTCTTCGTTATCCTTGCCTCCTCCGACTACGTCATCTACGTAAAGGAACTCTTTCAATATTCGGTAAGCACCTGGAAACGTGTCTTTATATCCTTCTGTGTGGTGGCGAATGGTTGCTCCGAGTAAGAATGGACTTGCGTTGAGTCCAAACAGGACTCTAGTCATTCTCAAGACTACGACTTTCATTTTGTTTGGGTCTATTTCTCTTCCCTCGACCCAAAAGAATCGCGTGACGTCTCGATCTTCTTCTGCCAACTTAACTTGTAAGAACGCCTTCTCTATGTCAGCGGTGAAAGCTATGGCATTCTTTCTAAACTGGACCAGTATGCCCAATAAGTTGACGTTCAGTGGGTGTCCGGCGTGTAGGCAGTCGTTCAGTGAAGGGGCGTTTACAGGATGGGATGATCCGTCGAATACTACACGTGTTCGCGTAGTGGTTCTGTTCTCCTTCACGACTTCGTTGTGAGGCAGGTAAAACGTACGTCCAGGGGTACCCGGCGTTTTTACTACTTCTGCTATTCCATTGTTCACGTGAGACTCAATGACGTCCGCGTAGTCTTTGAAAAGTTGAGGTTTCTTGCGAAATTTCTTCATTTGACCGTAGAATCTTCTTTCTGCTACCATTTCATTGTCGCTGGTTAGCTTTACGTTATCCTTAAACGGAAGTCTTACAACATAACGTTCTCCATCAAATTCTATGGTTCGATCGAATTCATCGTCGATGGCCTTTTCAAGGTTGATTTCGTCATCTGACTTGTCAATTATTCCTAGGGATTCGAGGTTCCACAAGGCTCTTAGGTTCTGGGAAATTAATTTTTCTTCAGTATCGTGTGGATCGCAAGGGGTCGCTATCGTGGAGAACACGTTCACGCTATACACGCTTGTATCCCTCTTGTTTTCTGTCTTTCGCACGTAAGGGCCGAGAAAGGTCCATCCAAACATCGTCTCAATGGCCTTGAGTTTTGGGGACAATTTCTCTACTTCGCCTGTGGTGATTTTCCAGATAAAATCAGCTCCTAAGAGCAGAGATATTTCTTCGTCGCCTGAAGCCTCCTCGTTAGGTGGCGTGTCAGCTATCTTCCACTCCTTTCCTTGTGTTAAGCTCTCGATCTCTTCTCGTGGCATGGTGGGTATTTTCCCTCCAATCTTTGGAGTTTCTATTGCTTCTAAGATAACCGTGTTTGAATCGTAAGTACTTCCAATGGTGAACTTCACTCTTGATCTCGTGACCTTGGTTACGATTCCTGGGAACGAGTTTATATCCAAACTTTCCGTACCCAACACAGGTAGGTTTAACTCCTTGGATATTTTTGCCAGGATGTACGTTCTCTGACTTGCTGGGTCAATCAGGACTCTCACGGTTTTCTCTCGTCCATTGTAAGATACTTTTACCCAAGCCGTTTGCAGGTAAATTACGGGTTTTTCATCAATTTCGCCTGTGTCTGCTATCGCTAAGGAAACGTTGGTATTTTCATTTCCCGTTTCTTCTGTTCTCGGCTCTACGCTTCCGCCTGGTGGGTACTGTTTTTCGCATACCACGTGGCTATGACGCCTATCACAGAATTTACATTTCACCCCCTTTCTGTGGCAAAACCTTGCAATGTGTCCTTTACCAAGACAGACAAAACAATACCCGAAATCCCTCATAAATTCTTTTCTTTCGTTAGCCGTGAGCGGCTTTTTACACGTCTCGAATTAATGAGCTTCCTTGCAGAAAATGCAGGATTTTTCTTCTTCCTTAGAGGGGTTCGCTACTGCCGTGACTGAGAAGGTCGATGAATCTTGTTTTGATCGGTGATTTGAGTATTCTCTCGGTTTCTTATGCTCTTTTTCTTGACTCATAGGTACTCTCTTCAATTTCGCGCATTGTTCGCGACTTTCGACCTCTTCCCTGAGAAATTCTATCAACCTTTCCATGCTGTTGATTCTCATTCTTCTATTCTCTCTGGTGAAACTCAGAATAATATCTTCAGGAAGTAAATCCGTGATCATAGGTATAACGAAAGTCCCGTAGCTTGGGTTGTCCTCAACGTTCAACGCTTGTAGGCTACTAACCGTTATTGTGAGTGTATCGAGCAATTTTCTTAAACCCTTTACATCGGACGACTTATGTACCGGATCTAATGACCGTAATTTTTGTCTGTGAGCTTGTACGAGTAAATCAACTCTCCCGAACCGATCAGTCAGTTTTTCTATTGCGTCACCGTAAGTCATATTTAGGCTTGACACACTCGCTAATGCTGTCCCTCCAAGATAACTTTTTAAATAGACTAACTTGTCTTCAGGGTCCATGTCTTTCTTGTGAATCGTTACTTCATATTGAGTCCAGAATTCTTGCCACTTGTTTATTTCACCATAGTATTTTTCAATATTTATTCTGGGCAATTTCACGGTTGCTGCAATTCTGGGCTGCTGTGCTTGATAATGAACTGTCGGAATGTTCTGTGGAATCGCACTGTTGCCGCTCCCAGTCTGGTTAGTGTTGCTGATTGTTGGCGTCACGATAGTGTTCTGTGAATCGATTCTCGAAGAAGAGCTAGAAGCGTTTCTATTGTTCTCGGCTATCGCTTCTGCACAAATCGCTTGATAGTCTAAAACTTTGTCTTCTATTTTTTCACATTCTTCCGTGTCTTGATCATACGCCTCTTCATCAGTTATTTCGTTTTGGATCTCCTCATCTATGGCCTTTAGTTGCTTTAATTTTTCGACCAACTTCAGGTTGTAGGATGTTAGTTCCAGGTTAGTTAGTGGATTCGCTGACGCGCTACTCGTTGCTTTGTCCAAGGCATTACATAACTTGGTTATGGAACTTCTTATAGATCCTCTCTTTCTGGCGAGTCTTGCTGAATCATCCATGTTCTCGTTTATTTTGAGTCGATAAAACACGCTTCGTAGACTTAATTAATTCGTGTCTTTGAAGATTTTAACGTTCTCTCGCAATAATTTCCTAATTAATCTAACCTAAATTCTTATTAATCCCGTTGTTTCGGTACCATGACGTGATTCTGGTTGTTCACTACTGAAAAATCTAAAGGGTTGATCGCGGGTTTAATTTAGGTTTAAATTAACGAAGATTTTAAAACATGAAAAAACAAAATAATTTTATTGAAGGTAAAAAAAATCGCTCCTATCGCTTCAATGTTCAACATAAGACTGCTTTTTTTTTTCTATTATAACTAAGCTTGGAAAGCCTTCTCGGTTCTCTCCCCTGGCGCCAATTTTCTCTTCAAAAAACCTGGGAGGTCGTACCCCTTTGTGGGTTGCAAGCGGGAAAATTCGTCGCTCGGGCTCCTTACTGTTGATGCGTCGGAGAGAAAACCCCGAAAACTTTCCATTCTACGATAGGTACAGGCGCGAGTTATAATTCTTAAGAGCGAAAATTTACAGAAATATATTAATAGAAAACAATCAAAAAAAAAAGAAACATGAATTTAAACTTTGAAGTAATATTGATTATTATTCAATTTACGACAAATACCAAATTACTTCATCACAATAAAAACAAGACATTTTTTTGACGATTAAAAAAACCAAAAACCACTCAATAACTTTCAAGTTATTCGACTCCGTGACGATATAAAATCCAAAACCACCGAGTAACTTTTGTCGCATCCAATTTGGGCGTAAATCATTTCAATTTTGAAGCCCTTTACCCGTCGTAATCACTAGCAAAAATGTACAAATTTGTCCTCGTCTGTCGAATTTAGTTCGAGTAAATAATCGAACCAGTGAATATCACAAAGTTTTGACCGGACTTGAAGACGTACACACACACACCCATCACAAATCGAGCTTTCGAGATACGTAACGCAACGTCGGTATAAACGGTTTAGTAGTCACGTTATCACGAACACCACTTCCGATTTGGATCACGTACAGTAACTTCCGCGGAAATAGCCGCCCGTACACACTGGAAATGGAATATACTAACTAGTAACCCGCCCGAAAGGAAGATAGTTTGTTCCAAGAGTAAATAAATGGGTTGGTAGAAAGATGACCGCATCGCACGGTTCTCGTATATTTGTGTTTTTGGTTGAAAGAAAAAGGTTATATTGGAAACCATCGGGGTTGTTGGTTGTCTGTCTGTCTTCTCTCGTATCAAAGAGATATCTTATAACTAAGCCTAGGAATCATACCTCAGGATTGGAAGTTTTGGTGTCGTATAACGTCAGATCAATTTGTTCAGTATGATGAACCGGTGAAGGGGTGGAGTCACCGGAAAATTGTTGGCTTCTTACGGCTCCTCGACCCTGAGATAGAACAAAAAGAAGCCGATATTGTTTTACTGTTCAATACATTTAACTTTAAATATACTTCGTATAAAGTTTAAACGTTAAATTATCTACAGTATAACTGCCTGGGAATATAGGCTAGTATAAGACTTATTTGGGGATTTAAAGAGCAAATAAAGGTTTTGAAAAAAGTTGGAATTCAACTCTAAAATAGGATAGCGTCACTGTTTTCTTCAAGTTGACTTTATACAATAGATTAGGCCAAACATTTTTTAGGCCTAATAATCGTATAAAAACGCGCAAAAGTCAAGAACTTTCTCTCAAAAAGTCTCGGAAAAGAAGTCTGTTCTTAGAAAATATGTTTTTTTTAGGGATTGTGAAAATGTCCATATATATTTCTAGTAAAACTGAAAAAGAAAATAAATGCAGTTGAGCAGCCATAAAAGGCAACGGTAAATGCGGTCCTTGTTGTTTCAGTAAAAAAAAAAATTTGAAAAGGTGAATTTACATTTAAATAACCTCAAACAATTCGGTGAAAAACTAACTTAAACCAAATATGTCAAAAAATAACATCAATTTTCTTAACTTTAATGAATTTTTTTTTCCTTTTTTTCGGGGGGGGGGCTTGTTGGGACAAACAATGGAGGGCATCAAAAGTATATAGAACAAAAACAAAAAGTACTCTTCGTTGACACTTTCTGGCGCCGTGTAATAGGAGAAGACCCTCCTTTATCCCAGAATAGTGTCTAACCCTCTTTGCGTATGCTTACCTTCCATACGGTGGCACAGGGAACAAGCCGTGAATTGGCTTAAAAAATAGCAGATTCTAGCAAAGACTAGTACCAAAAATTAACGTTTGGGTCATCAGCATCATGTACTACTTCCTATAAACCTATGACGTCAAGAAACTCTTCCCTTATTGGTTAATTCGTGAAAAGGGGTTGAGAGGAGGGTAATTTGCTTTTCAGTTAACACGTCGTCTACAGCCAAAGGCAGGGAATTGCTACTTTGTGTTTTTATATCTATGCACTTTTGCTGGCATGGAATTGTTTTTACCACAACCAATATTACTTGGTAAAAATGAACAAATTCTGGATCTAATGTTTTCCTTGAAGTCCTTTTACAAAAACCTATTGTATTCGACCAGCCCATTGATAATTAAAAATTCCGAAATATTCTTTGATCTTGACTCGGTTGGTTTTGAAGAAAAAGAATGCCGCAATTCCGTTTTCGGAATTAAGCGCGAGAGCTAGGCCTAGTTTTCTCTTTCAAATTAAAAGTAAGCTCCAGATGTTTGTCGTTGCCCTAAAGAGTGACTAATGAGCATCGCGGGAGACCAGGCGCTTATTGTTTAAGAGCGAAATTAATTAAAAGCTAGGGATAGAGAGGTTTTCTACCATTTTTAATGACATTCTCGGGTAAAGCTGTTATTGGCAGAAAAAAAAGACCCTGGCGCCCGTGTTATGTTTAGCTTTAAATTATATTTTCCCGAAAAGGATTTATACGCGACTAGATGGCGCCACTGTGTCTGTAAAATCATTACGTGACGTCACATACGCAGTAGGCCTTTGTGTCGATCGGAACGCCGTCAATCTGTCAGATTCTCTTTACACTCAAACCACATAAATACTTATGACCATTTCCAGAGCTATGAAAATCCCTAATTTCATACTTAAATACGGCCCCCCATGAATATTTAATAATGTAGGCGAAGGTGTAACACATAGCACGATTGCCATTAAGCTTTAAATTTTTTATGCACCCATTTTCTGAAACGCTGATTGGCTAGGTCCATCTTTCTGCAACTTTTCTTCATTCCGTTCATTATATAAGCGGAAACCATATTTAGGCATATTTAAAACTATTATATACTAAAAATAATATTTAATTACACTCTAAAACATCAGTTTTATTATAGTTTGAGTGGTTTCCAACGATTGATAAGTTTGGACTATTTTACCACGAAGTTAGTGTACTCTTACAGAACTCATAGCACCGTGATGCGGTCCTGGCAGATACAGTATCGGGGAATTGTCCCGTGAAACACCTCGTAGTCCAAAGGTTTTCGGTTAATTATTAATTGAAATTCTTAAAGCCTATCGGACCCTTAGATTTATACAATACTAGCCGTTACCCGCGGCGTCGCTCGCGTGTAATAAGAACTTTCATCTAAAATGATATAAAGAATGTGTAGATTTTACTGATGACTAATATTTTTTTAGCACCCTAGGAGCGAAGGCACTCGGCACAGTCCGTCAGCCCGTCGGGATACTTTTTATTACTTTTCACGCGGACATTATTCCATAAAGAAGGGTTTTTAAGTTTTTGGACGCCATTTAAAAAGATGGCAACAAATTGAACCCAAAATACCATTCAGCCCGTCTCTATAGGTTAAAGGAAACCATTGTACTAAATATTTGTGAAATAGGTTGAAACGCGCGGACTTTATTGCATAGAGAATATTTTCTTACATTTCTGGGCGCCATTTTAAAAGATGGCGAAAACTCGAACCCGAAAGACCATTAAGCCCGTCTTAAGGTTAAAGCAAACCAGTGTACTAAATATTTGTGAAATCGGTTGAAACGCGCGTACTTAATTGCATAGAGAAGATTTTTTACATTTCTGGGCGCCATTTTTTAAGATGGCGGCGGATTGGAAAAATCTTTCTTAGTACGCGCCTACTAATTATGAGTAACGTTCCTGCAAATTTTCAGCCTTCTAGGGCAAGCGGTTTGGGCTGGGCGTTGATTATCAGTCAGTCTGTCAGTCAGTCAGTCAGTCAGTCAGTCAGTCAGGACTTTGATTTATATAGATATAGATAATTAGGTTCTTATTAACGGAATTTATTATAAATGAAGTAGTATATACCGATCTGTTTGTGTCCGTTATTAAACAATTGGTGATTGACTCCCAGCGAGGAACCAGCGGCTGGTATAGCCACGCTAGTGTAGAAAGTTTGAGTTCTGTTTCGGCTGCTCCTTTGACCAGGGCGATGTCGATTGCACGATAGCATCCGTTTGAAAGCTCGTCGAAACTTGATCGACATAGCGTTGTACAGAATCGGGTTGATGGCGCTTGCAGAACATCAAATACCACAGTTCCATGTAGCGCTCTTCCGCTAACGAGTTGTGGACTACGAGCAAACGATAGGGCAACCAGAAAATGGCAAAAACAGCCACGACAACCACCAACATTTTCACAACCTGGAAAATATCAAATTGAAAGAAAATCGTATCAAGCGACAATATTTTGAACTTTTGTTTAATTTAAAACTGAAAAGTGAAAAATAATGAATAGTTAAGCCTAAATTTATTTCTTGAGTCCGCGAGCTATACGATAAGTCACTCAGTTCACTCTGTTCGCAAAACTCCTTCCATCTTTTTTTCTAGCAGAAGTAAAGTTAACCAAAGCTATATTTCACCAGAATCCCCCTTGACTTTCGCCGCATTTTCTCCAAATTTTAGAAGTTAATCTATTTCTAACTTGGAATAAAATAAAACTTTTTGTTTCTTTTACGCATGGTCGATATTTTTTTTATTTTGAGGGAATGTTTTCCGACTTTCAAATGAGAAGTAAAATAGAAACTTTCACCCTTGACCTTAGGGTACGGTCACTTCTTATTTTGCTAAGCCTTTGTATTTCTGCTGCTGTAATAACATCAACGGAACGTTGCTAACAATAGCGTTTTCTTAGACGACCTGTTCTTGTAATCAGGGTTTGGTTTTAAGGCATTATCGGGAATGGGGATTTTCAAATTTGCAATTACCGAATATTCAATCAGCTGATGTTCAAAATAGAACGACATTTGAAATATCTCCATCTCAACTGTGTAATGATGACACTTTGAGATGTACATAAGTAAACTCGCGACGCTTAGACCAGGATGACGTCAATAGAGGGATGTGATACAAGCTCCTCCCCTGGTCTTAATAGTCCAATTTAATTTAGGATGATACCCTCTATTGTTACAATTATTTAAATTTAAACTAAGGCTTAAGAACCATTATTCGTATTCCAGCAATTTTAATGAATTTTTTTCATATATAATTTATGATTGTCTGCGAAAAAAATGTTAGAATTTCTTCATCCATTTAATTACAACTCTAAGCCTAAATGTTGGTTTCGAAAACTTTATGTGACACATTTATTTTCAGGCTTAAAAACTAAACCTTGGAGAATTAGGGCCTAGACTAAAGTTTGAAATTGCTGAACCTTCCCCAACCATTTATTTTTAGTTGTATTCAAAATTAAATGGGGCTGAATATTTCTTTTCCAGCTAAGCCTTAGTTTTTATCTTTCTTACATACTGTAATGGGGTAATATACGACAACCCCAGAAACGTCCTTAGGGTGAAGCGGGGGAAAAAAAAAGAAATTAAACAGAGCCTTAAGTATTTTCCTCGTCTAATTGAAATTTCATTCCAAAAGACAAACTCTGAAAATCCCACAGACGTGCTTAACGACTGGAAATATTAACATCCCATTATTTCTGTTACTTTGTTTAGCTGGAAGGTGTCTGACAGTGAATATTAGGCCTAACTATAACCCTAGAATTATTTTGAAACGTGACAAAATGCTCCTATAATTCCCCTGGCTTTCCGAGATAAATTTGGGATTTAAATAATAATAATTAATGGGCTACCTACCTTAAAGGTTACCTTGGTTTTATGACTAAGACTGCTGTGTTTTTTGAGAAATATACGAATATTTGAAGTAGGCTTAGTCTACCCGAGTCTTCGAAGTTTGTAATTAGGCTTAATTAGTAAGTTTTCGAAATTGACTTATTTTTTGTCTATTCAAAGTTTGGCATTATAATTAGGTTTAATGAATATGTTGTCAAGTTGGGAATTTAGGCTTAATGAATATGTTGTCAAGTTGGGAATTTAGGCTTAATGAATATGTTGTCAAGTTGGGAATTAAGGTTTAATGAATATATTGTCAATTTTGGAGTTTAGGCTTAATGAATAAGTTGTAAAGTTGGGAATTTGGGCTTAACGAGTTATTATTTTTCAGTTTCTGAATTTAGGCTTAACGAGTTATTATTTTTCAGTTTCTTAATTTAGGCTTGACCATGAATTTATTTATTAACATGAATATATATCTGCATTGACTAGTTAAACTACATATTCAGGGATGGGAGGGGCTTAGTTTGCGTGACGTCAGAGACTTTCCGGCGGTTTGTTTTTAAAGCTAAAGCTCTCGTTATGCGAAAGGCTAATTATGCTTGTAAATTGATCAAGTACCGCATGAATTTACCTCCAACAGCAGAAAAAAACCATCATCATCAATTCTCACGATTTCAAATGTTAATAGTTTATTTGCAACCGTTACATTCATTTTCTTAATGGCCAAGGGCTAGCACTTTACCAACAGTTTTCAGTTTCAGGAAAAACATTGCAGGCAGTTATTTTTTGTTTAAAAGATTAAAATCACCTTCGGGCATCGTGTTGAGATATTTTTTCACGTATCGGCGATCATTTTTAATATACACTTGACGCAGTTTGGTAAACCTAACCGAAAATTGTATCCCTCAATCCTCATACAGTTTCGTTCATAGAGATAGGAACATATATACCTCTAGAGTCACAACGTATATCCCGAGGCAGGCCGCACTTTTTAAAACCATGTAAACGCTTCCATGTTGTGACTCTAGAGGTATATATTTTCCTATCTCTATGGTTTCGTTAAACTGGTCATCTGCTGTTCGAACTTCCAGGTGTCTCGATTTTGATTGGCTAGCGCGATGACGTTAAACGCGTATGTTACAGAAAGATCCCTCCCATCCCTGAATAACATGATAGAAAGGCTAATGATACACATGTATATTCATGTTAATAAATAAATTCATGGCTTGACGAGTTATTTTTTTTTTTAGTTTCTGAATTTAGGCTTAACTATTCATTATTTTTCACTTTTCAGTTTTAAATTAAACAAAAGTTCAAAATATTGTCGCTTGATACGATTTTCTTTCAATTTGATATTTTCCAGGTTGTGAAAATGTTGGTGGTTGTCGTGGCTGTTTTTGCCATTTTCTGGTTGCCCTATCGTTTGCTCGTAGTCCACAACTCGTTAGCGGAAGAGCGCTACATGGAACTGTGGTATTTGATGTTCTGCAAGCGCCATCAACCCGATTCTGTACAACGCTATGTCGATCAAGTTTCGACGAGCTTTCAAACGGATGCTATCGTGTAGCTTGGTTGGCTCGGGAAATCCTATTTGTCCACTGTTTAATGCTTTACCAATGTCCGATGATCCAAAAATACCACCATCCGAGTTAGAACCATACCCTCCGATATCCACGGCCAAGAATCTGTATTCAGCATCAACCACTGCCATCAATACAATTGAGTTTGTACCCTTTAGTGAGAGTAAAATTTTTGTATTGAGGATCTTGCAGTTCACATAAACATTCTTAAAGAAATCCACAAGTCGCTTGCCTGGGGTAAAATTTTGATACCGCGCGCCATGCTGGGGGATTTTCCAGACGTTTACGGAAATGCAGATTGGCAAGCGCAAAGGGTTTGACAAGCGACTTGTGGAACCCATTAACGTCTACTTTATAATTAAATAACATGGATCCGCTATTTGGTGGCTGTTGTATTGTAATGTGTTTACCGTCAACGGCCCCACAACAGTTAGGATATTGCCATTGACGGCTGTACTCGAACGCAGCTTCCGTCCACATTTTTTTATTACATTTAAAATTACTAGTAGAAATGGATTTTTAAAGATAAGAGACCATACTTTCAAAACTAAAGGTTGTAAAACCTCCCAAAGAGCATCACATGTCTCAGTAATAACTGCATGTGCAGTGCTTTTCCCTATACGAAAGCCATAAGGAATGCTAGCAAGACTTTCCCCTGTTGCTAAATACCTAAAACAGTAAAACCACTTTTAGTAATGGAAAAGTAACACAATTTAGAAATAGCACAAAAAATATATTTATATTCAATGGAGAAACAATGCGTACATACCTCAAAGTTATAGCGAGGCGATGTTTAGTGGACAATGGCTCTCTAGATGAGGGTTTTTTTTTAATGAGCCATGCAAAAGCTTGGCCAGTTCATCAAATGTCTCGGGTGACATTCGTGTAAAGTTCCGAAAGTATTCATGATCATATTTATAAGGGAATTTCAAGAAAAATATTTTTAGAACTGTTATCAGGAATTTATAAAATTTTCTTAAAGAATATTCAACTTTAAATCATCGTCAAATACTTAAGTACTTACTGTATAGGTTATTGAATCATTATTCATGAAAATATTTAAGAAATTCAATAAGGATGTGAGCGAGTAAAAGAAATTTACAGAAGTTTCCAATTCCCTGTTCGACAAAGTCGTATTTGGAAAGTTTTTTTATTTATTTCTTGAGTCCGCGAGCTATACGATAAGTCACTCAGTTCACTCTGTTCGCAAAACTCCTTCCATCTTTTTTTCTAGCAGAAGTAAAGTTAACCAAAGCTATATTTCACCAGAATCCCCCTTGACTTTCGCCGCATTTTCTCCAAATTTTAGAAGTTAATCTATTTCTAACTTGGAATAAAATAAAACTTTTTGTTTCTTTTACGCATGGTCGATATTTTTTTTTATTTTGAGGGAATGTTTTCCGACTTTCAAATGAGAAGGAAAATAGAAACTTTCACCCTTGACCTATGCTATGCTATGCTATGCTATGCTAATGCTATGCTCTGCTCTGCTCTGCTCTAATGCTATGCTCTGCTCTGCTCTGCTCTGCTATGCTATGCTATGCCTTTGTATTTCTGCTGCTGTAATAACATCAACGGAACGTTGCTATGCTATGCTATGCTATGCTATGCTATGCTATGCTATGCTATATGCTATGCTATATGCTATGCTATATGCTATGCTATGCTATATGCTATGCTATGCTATGCTATGCTATGCTATGCTATGCTATGCTATGCTATGCTATGCTAATGCTATGCTATGCTATAATATGCTATGCTATGCTATGCTATGCTATGCTATGCTATGCTAATGCGATGCTATGCTATGCTATGCTAATGCTATGCTAATGCTATGCTATGCTAATGCTATGCTATGCTATGCTATGCTAATGCTATGCTATGCTATGCTAATGCTAATGCTATGCTATGCTATGCTAATGCTATCCTAATGCTATGCTATGCTATGCTATGCTATGCTCTGCTATGCTAATGCTATCCTAATGCTATTCTATGCTATGCTATGCTATGCTATGCGATGCTAATGCTATGCTATGCTATGCTAATGCTATGCTATGCTATGCTAATGCTATGCTATGCTAATGCTATGCTATGCTATGCTATGCTATGCTATGCGATGCTAATGCTATGCTATGCTATGCTAATGCTATGCTATGCTATGCTAATGCTATGCTATGCTAATGCTATGCTATGCTATGCTATGCTAATGCTATGCTATGCTAAGCTATACTAATGCTATGCTATGCTATGCTAATGCTATCCTAATGCTATGCTATGCTAATGCTATGCTAATGCTATGCTATGCTATGCTATGCTAATGCTATGCTATGCTAATGCTATGCTATGCTATGCTATGCTATGCTATGCTATGCTATGCTATGCTATGCTATGCTATGCTATGCTAATGCTATGCTATGCTATGCTATGCTATGCTAATTCTATGCTAATTCTATGCTAATGCTATGCTATGCTAATGCTATGCTATGCTATGATATGCTATGCTATGCTATGCTATGCTATGCTATGCTTTGCTATGCTATGCTATGCTATGCTATGCTATGCTATGCTATGCTAATGCTATGCTAATGCTATGCTAATGCTATGCTATGCTATGCTATGCTATGCTATGCTATGCTAAGCTATGCTATGCTAAGCTATGCTATGCTATGCTATGCTAATGCTATCCTAATGCTATGCTATGCTATGCTATGCTATGCTAATGCTATCCTAATGCTATGCTATGCTATGCTATGCTATGCTATGCGATGCTAATGCTATGCTATGCTATGCTAATGCTATGCTATGCTATGCTAATGCTATGCTATGCTAATGCTATGCTATGCTATGCTATGCTAATGCTATGCTATGCTAAGCTATACTAATGCTATGCTATGCTATGCTAATGCTATCCTAATGCTATGCTATGCTAATGCTATCCTAATGCTATGCTATGCTATGCTATGCTATGCTATGCTATGCTAATGCTATGCTATGCTATGCTAATGCTATGCTATGCTAATGCTATGCTATGCTATGCTATGCTATGCTATGCTATGCTATGCTATGCTATGCTATGCTATGCTATGCTAATGCTATGCTATGCTATGCTATGCTATGCTAATTCTATGCTAATTCTATGCTAATGCTATGCTATGCTAATGCTATGCTATGCTATGCTATGCTATGCTATGCTATGCTATGCTTTGCTATGCTATGCTATGCTATGCTATGCTATGCTATGCTATGCTAATGCTATGCTAATGCTATGCTAATGCTATGCTATGCTATGCTATGCTATGCTATGCTATGCTAAGCTATGCTATGCTAAGCTATGCTATGCTATGCTATGCTATGCTATGCTATGCTATGCAATGCTAAGCTATGCTATGCTATGCTATGCTTTGCTATGCTATGCTATGCTATGCTATGCTATGCTATGCTATGCTATGCTATGCTCTGCTCTGCTCTGCTCTGCTATGCTATGCTATGCTATGCTATGCTATGCTATGCTATGCTATGCTATGCTCTGCTATGCTATGCTATGCTATGCTATGTTATGCTATGCTATGCTATGCTATGCTCTGCTCTGCTATGCTATGCTATGCTATGCTATGCTATGCTATGCTATGCTATGCTATGCTATGCTATGCTATGCTATGCTCTGCTCTGCTCTGCTCTGCTATGCTATGCTATGCTATGCTATGCTATGCTCTGCTCTGCTATGCTATGCTATGCTATGCTATGCTATGCTATGCTATGCTATGCTATGCTAATGCTATGCTATGCTATGCTATGCTATGCTATGCTATGCTATGCTATGCTATGCTATGCTCTGCTCTGCTCTGCTATGCTATGCTATGCTATGCTATGCTATGCTCTGCTCTGCTATGCTATGCTATGCTATGCTATGCTATGCTATGCTATGCTATGCTAATGCTATGCTATGCTATGCTATGCTATGCTATGCTATGCTAATTCTATGCTAAATCTATGCTAATGCTATGCTATGCTAATGCTATGCTATGCTATGCTATGCTATGCTATGCTATGCTATGCTATGCTATGCTTTGCTATGCTATGCTAGGCTATGCCATGCTATGCTAATGCTATGCTAATGCTATGCTAATGCTATGCTATGCTATGCTATGCTATGCTATGCTATGCTATGCTATGCTTTGCTATGCTATGCTATGCTATGCTATGCTATGCTAATGCTATGCTATGCTATGCTAAGCTATGCTATGCTAAGCTATGCTATGCTATGCTATGCTATGCTATGCTAAGCTATGCTATGCTATGCTATGCTTTGCTATGCTATGCTATGCTATGCTATGCTATGCTATGCTATGCTATGCTATGCTATGCTATGCTATGCTCTGCTCTGCTCTGCTATGCTATGCTATGCTATGCTATGCTATGCTATGCTCTGCTCTGCTATGCTATGCTATGCTATGCTAATGCTATGCTATGCTAATGCTATGCTATGCTATGCTATGCTATGCTATGCTATGCTATGCTATGCTATGCTATGCTATGCTAATGCTATGCTATGCTATGCTATGCTATGCTATGCTATGCTATGCTATGCTATGCTATGCTATGCTAATGCTATGCTATGCTATGCTATGCAATGCTAATGCAATGCTATATGCTATGCTATATGCTATGCTATATGCTATGCTATGCTATGCTAATGCTTTGCTAATGCTATGCTATGCTAATGCTATGCTATGCTATGCTATGCTATGCTATGCTATGCTATGCTATGCTATGCTCTGCTCTGCTCTGCTATGCTATGCTATGCTATGCTATGCTATGCTATGCTCTGCTCTGCTATGCTATGCTATGCTATGCTAATGCTATGCTATGCTAATGCTATGCTATGCTATGCTATGCTATGCTATGCTATGCTATGCTATGCTATGCTATGCTATGCTATGCTAATGCTATGCTATGCTATGCTATGCTATGCTATGCTATGCTATGCTAATGCTATGCTATGCTATGCTATGCTATGCTA
Source organism: Phalangium opilio (assembly GCF_054372755.1). Classification (NCBI taxonomy): domain Eukaryota; kingdom Metazoa; phylum Arthropoda; class Arachnida; order Opiliones; family Phalangiidae; genus Phalangium; species Phalangium opilio. The sequence continues at coordinate 88,326 of NW_028324254.1, forward strand.
TGCTATGCTAATGCAATGCTAATGCTATGCTAATGCTATGCTATGCTAATGCTATGCTATGCTATGCTATGCTACGCTATGCTATGCTATGCTATGCTAATGCTATGCTATGCTATGCTATGCTATGCTATGCTATGCTATGCTATGCTATGCTAATGCTATGCTATGCTAATGCTATGCTATGCTATGCTATGCTATGCTTATGCTATGCTATGCTATGCTATGCTAATGCTATGCTAATGCTATGCTATGCTATGCTATGCTATGCTAATGCTATGCTATCCTAATGCTATGCTATGCTATGCTATGCTATGCTAATGCTATCCTAATGCTATGCTATGCTATGCTAATGCTATGCTATGCTATGCTATGCTATGCTATGCTATGCTATGCTATGCTAATGCTATGCTATGCTATGCTATGCTATGCTATGCTAATGCTATGCTAATGCTATGCTAATGCTATGCTATGCTAATGCTATGCTATGCTATGCTATGCTAATACTATGCTATGCTATGCTATGCTATGCTATGCTATGCTAATGCTATCCTAATGCTATGCTATGCTATGCTATGCTATGCTATGCTATGCTATGCTAATGCTATCCTAATGCTATGCTATATGCTATGCTATATGCTATGCTATATGCTATGCTATGCTATGCTAATGCTTTGCTAATGCTATGCTATGCTAATGCTATGCTATGCTATGCTATGCTAATGCTATGCTAATGCTATGCTAATGCTATGCTATGCTAATGCTATGCTATGCTATGCTATGCTATGCTTTGCTATGCTAATTCTCTGCTATGCTATGCTATGCTATGCTATGCTATGCTAATGCTATGCTATGCTAATGCTATGCTATGCTATGCTATTTTATGCTATGCTATGCTAATGCTATGCTATGCTATGCTATGCTATGCTATGCTATGCTATGCTATGCTAATGCTATCCCAATGCTATGCTATGCTATGCTATGCTATGCTATGCTATTTTATGCTATGCTATGCTAATGCTATGCTATGCTATGCTATGCTATGCTATGCTATGCTATGCTAATGCTATCCTAATGCTATGCTATGCTATGCTATGCTATGCATGCTATGCATGCTATGCTATGCTATGCTATGCTATGCTATGCTATGCATGCTGTGCTATGCTATGCTAAGCTATGCTATGCTATGCTATGCTATGCTAAGCTATGCTATGCTATGCTTTGCTATGCTTTGCTATGCTATGCTATGCTATGCTATGCTATGCTATGCTATGCTATGCTATGCTATGCTATGCTCTGCTCTGCTCTGCTCTGCTATGCTATGCTATGCTATGCTATGCTATGCTATGCTCTTCTCTTCTATGCTATGCTATGCTAATGCTATGCTATGCTAATGCTGTGCTATGCTATGCTATGCTATGCTATGCTATGCTATGCTAATGCTATGCTATGCTATGCTATGCTATGCTAATGCAATGCTAATGCTATGCTAATGCTATGCTATGCTATGCTATGCTATGCTATGCTATGCTAATGCTATGCTATGCTATGCTATGCTATGCTATGCTATGCTATGCTATGCTATGCTATGCTATGCTATGCTATGCTAATGCTATGCTATGCTAATGCTATGCTATGCTATGCTATGCTATGCTAATGCTATGCTATGCTATGCTATGCTAATGCTATGCTAATGCTATGCTATGCTATGCTATGCTATGCTAATGCTATGCTATGCTATGCTATGCTAATGCTATGCTATGCTATGCTAATGCTATCCTAATGCTATGCTATGCTATGCTATGCTATGCTAATGCTATCCTAATGCTATGCTATGCTATATGCTATGCTATATGCTATGCTATGCTATGCTAATGCTTTGCTAATGCTATGCTATGCTAATGCTATGCTATGCTATGCTATGCTATGCTATGCTATGCTATGCTATGCTATGCTATGCTATGCTCTGCTCTGCTCTGCTATGCTATGCTATGCTATGCTATGCTATGCTATGCTCTGCTCTGCTATGCTATGCTATGCTATGCTAATGCTATGCTATGCTAATGCTATGCTATGCTATGCTATGCTATGCTATGCTATGCTATGCTATGCTATGCTATGCTAATGCTATGCTATGCTATGCTATGCTATGCTATGCTATGCTAATGCTATGCTATGCTATGCTATGCTATGCTATGCTATGCTAATGCAATGCTAATGCTATGCTAATGCTATGCTATGCTAATGCTATGCTATGCTATGCTATGCTACGCTATGCTATGCTATGCTATGCTAATGCTATGCTATGCTATGCTATGCTATGCTATGCTATGCTATGCTATGCTATGCTAATGCTATGCTATGCTAATGCTATGCTATGCTATGCTATGCTATGCTTATGCTATGCTATGCTATGCTATGCTAATGCTATGCTAATGCTATGCTATGCTATGCTATGCTATGCTAATGCTATGCTATCCTAATGCTATGCTATGCTATGCTATGCTATGCTAATGCTATCCTAATGCTATGCTATGCTATGCTAATGCTATGCTATGCTATGCTATGCTATGCTATGCTATGCTATGCTATGCTAATGCTATGCTATGCTATGCTATGCTAATGCTATGCTAATGCTATGCTAATGCTATGCTATGCTAATGCTATGCTATGCTATGCTATGCTAATGCTATGCTATGCTATGCTATGCTATGCTATGCTATGCTAATGCTATCCTAATGCTATGCTATGCTATGCTATGCTATGCTATGCTATGCTATGCTAATGCTATCCTAATGCTATGCTATATGCTATGCTATATGCTATGCTATATGCTATGCTATGCTATGCTAATGCTTTGCTAATGCTATGCTATGCTAATGCTATGCTATGCTATGCTATGCTAATGCTATGCTAATGCTATGCTAATGCTATGCTATGCTAATGCTATGCTATGCTATGCTATGCTATGCTTTGCTATGCTAATTCTCTGCTATGCTATGCTATGCTATGCTATGCTATGCTAATGCTATGCTATGCTATGCTATTTTATGCTATGCTATGCTAATGCTATGCTATGCTATGCTATGCTATGCTATGCTATGCTATGCTATGCTATGCTATGCTAATGCTATCCCAATGCTATGCTATGCTATGCTATGCTATGCTATGCTATTTTATGCTATGCTATGCTAATGCTATGCTATGCTATGCTATGCTATGCTATGCTATGCTATGCTAATGCTATCCTAATGCTATGCTATGCTATGCTATGCTATGCATGCTATGCATGCTATGCATGCTATGCTATGCTATGCTATGCTATGCATGCTGTGCTATGCTATGCTAAGCTATGCTATGCTATGCTATGCTATGCTAAGCTATGCTATGCTATGCTATGCTTTGCTATGCTTTGCTATGCTATGCTATGCTACGCTATGCTATGCTATGCTATGCTATGCTATGCTATGCTATGCTCTGCTCTGCTCTGCTCTGCTCTGCTATGCTATGCTATGCTATGCTATGCTATGCTATGCTCTTCTCTTCTATGCTATGCTATGCTAATGCTATGCTATGCTAATGCTGTGCTATGCTATGCTATGCTATGCTATGCTATGCTATGCTATGCTATGCTAATGCTATGCTATGCTATGCTATGCTATGCTAATGCAATGCTAATGCTATGCTAATGCTATGCTATGCTATGCTATGCTATGCTATGCTATGCTATGCTATGCTAATGCTATGCTATGCTATGCTATGCTATGCTATGCTATGCTATGCTATGCTATGCTATGCTAATGCTATGCTATGCTAATGCTATGCTATGCTATGCTATGCTATGCTAATGCTATGCTAATGCTATGCTATGCTATGCTATGCTAATGCTATGCTAATGCTATGCTATGCTATGCTATGCTATGCTAATGCTATGCTATGCTATGCTATGCTAATGCTATGCTAATGCTATCCTAATGCTATGCTATGCTATGCTATGCTATGCTAATGCTATCCTAATGCTATGCTATGCTATGCTATGCTATGCTATGCTATGCTATGCTATGCTAATGCTATGCTATGCTATGCTATGCTATGCTATGCTAATGCTATGCTAATGCTATGCTAATGCTATGCTATGCTAATGCTATGCTATGCTATGCTATGCTAATGCTATGCTATGCTAATGCTATGCTATGCTATGCTATGCTATGCTATGCTTTGCTATGCTATGCTAATGCTATGCTATGCTATGCTATGCTAATGCTATGCTAATGCTATGCTATGCTAATGCTATGCTATGCTATGCTATGCTATGCTATGCTATGCTATGCTATGCTAATGCTATGCTATGCTATGCTATGCTATGCTAATGCTATCCTAATGCTATGCTATGCTATGCTATGCTATGCTATGCATGCTATGCTATGCTATGCATGCTATGCTATGCTATGCTATGCTATGCTATGCTATGCTATGCTCTGCTCTGCTCTGCTCTGCTATGCTATGCTATGCTATGCTATGCTATGCTCTGCTCTGCTATGCTATGCTATGCTATGCTATGCTATGCTATGCTATGCTATGCTAATGCTATGCTATGCTATGCTATGCTATGCTATGCTATGCTAATTCTATGCTAAATCTATGCTAATGCTATGCTATGCTAATGCTATGCTATGCTATGCTATGCTATGCTATGCTATGCTATGCTATGCTATGCTTTGCTATGCTATGCTAGGCTATGCTATGCTATGCTAATGCTATGCTAATGCTATGCTAATGCTATGCTATGCTATGCTAATGCTATGCTATGCTATGCTATGCTATGCTATGCTATGCTATGCTATGCTATGCTTTGCTATGCTATGCTAGGCTATGCTATGCTATGCTAATGCTATGCTAATGCTATGCTAATGCTATGCTATGCTATGCTATGCTATGCTATGCTATGCTCTGCTCTGCTCTGCTCTGCTATGCTATGCTATGCTATGCTATGCTATGCTATGCTATGCTCTTCTATGCTATGCTATGCTAATGCTATGCTACGCTAATGCTATGCTATGCTATGCTATGCTATGCTATGCTATGCTATGCTATGCTATGCTATGCTATGCTATGCTATGCTATGCTATGCTATGCTATGCTATGCTATGCTAATGCTATGCTATGCTATGCTATGCTATGCTATGCTATGCTATGCTAATGCTATGCTATGCTATGCTATGCTATGCTATGCTATGCTAATGCAATGCTAATGCTATGCTAATGCTATGCTATGCTAATGCTATGCTATGCTATGCTATGCTATGCTATGCTACGCTATGCTATGCTATGCTATGCTAATGCTATGCTATGCTATGCTATGCTATGCTATGCTATGCTATGCTATGCTATGCTATGCTAATGCTATGCTATGCTAATGCTATGCTAATGCTATGCTATGCTATGCTATGCTATGCTAATGCTATGCTATCCTAATGCTATGCTATGCTATGCTAATGCTATCCTAATGCTATGCTATGCTATGCTAATGCTATGCTATGCTATGCTATGCTATGCTATGCTATGCTATGCTATGCTAATGCTATGCTATGCTATGCTATGCTATGCTATGCTAATGCTATGCTAATGCTATGCTAATGCTATGCTATGCTATGCTATGCTAATGCTATGCTATGCTATGCTATGCTATGCTATGCTAATGCTATGCTATGCTATGCTATGCTATGCTATGCTATGCTAATGCTATCCTAATGCTATGCTATGCTATGCTATGCTATGCTATGCTATGCTATGCTATGCTATGCTAATGCTATCCTAATGCTATGCTATATGCTATGCTATATGCTATGCTATATGCTATGCTATGCTATGCTAATGCTTTGCTAATGCTATGCTATGCTAATGCTATGCTATGCTATGCTATGCTAATGCTATGCTAATGCTATGCTAATGCTATGCTATGCTAATGCTATGCTATGCTATGCTATGCTATGCTTTGCTATGCTAATTCTCTGCTATGCTATGCTATGCTATGCTATGCTATGCTGTGCTATGCTAATGCTATGCTATGCTATGCTATTTTATGCTATGCTATGCTATGCTATGCTATGCTATGCTATGCTATGCTATGCTATGCTATGCTCTGCTCTGCTCTGCTATGCTATGCTATGCTATGCTATGCTATGCTCTGCTCTGCTATGCTATGCTATGCTATGCTATGCTATGCTATGCTATGCTATGCTAATGCTATGCTATGCTATGCTATGCTATGCTATGCTATGCTAATTCTATGCTAAATCTATGCTAATGCTATGCTATGCTAATGCTTTGCTATGCTATGCTATGCTATGCTATGCTATGCTATGCTTTGCTATGCTATGCTAGGCTATGCTATGCTATGCTAATGCTATGCTAATGCTATGCTATGCTATGCTATGCTATGCTATGCTATGCTCTGCTCTGCTCTGCTCTGCTATGCTATGCTATGCTATGCTATGCTATGCTATGCTCTTCTATGCTATGCTATGCTAATGCTATGCTTTGCTAATGCTATGCTATGCTATGCTATGCTATGCTATGCTATGCTATGCTATGCTATGCTATGCTATGCTATGCTATGCTATGCTATGCTATGCTATGCTATGCTAATGCTATGCTATGCTATGCTATGCTATGCTATGCTATGCTATGCTAATGCTATGCTATGCTATGCTATGCTATGCTATGCTATGCTAATGCAATGCTAATGCTATGCTAATGCTATGCTATGCTAATGCTATGCTATGCTATGCTATGCTATGCTATGCTACGCTATGCTATGCTAATGCTATGCTATGCTATGCTATGCTATGCTATGCTATGCTATGCTATGCTATGCTATGCTATGCATGCTATGCATGCTATGCATGCTATGCTATGCTATGCTATGCTATGCATGCTGTGCTATGCTATGCTAAGCTATGCTATGCTATGCTATGCTATGCTAAGCTATGCTATGCTATGCTATGCTTTGCTATGCTATGCTTTGCTATGCTATGCTATGCTATGCTATGCTATGCTATGCTATGCTATGCTATGCTCTGCTCTGCTCTGCTCTGCTATGCTATGCTATGCTATGCTATGCTATGCTATGCTCTTCTCTTCTATGCTATGCTATGCTAATGCTATGCTATGCTAATGCTATGCTATGCTATGCTATGCTATGCTATGCTATGCTATGCTAATGCTATGCTATGCTATGCTATGCTATGCTATGCTATGCTAATGCTATCCTAATGCTATGCTATGCTATGCTATGCTATGCTATGCTAATGCTATCCTAATGCTATGCTATATGCTATGCTATATGCTATGCTATATGCTATGCTATGCTATGCTAATGCTTTGCTAATGCTATGCTATGCTAATGCTATGCTATGCTATGCTATGCTAATGCTATGCTAATGCTATGCTAATGCTATGCTATGCTAATGCTATGCTATGCTATGCTATGCTATGCTTTGCTATGCTAATTCTCTGCTATGCTATGCTATGCTATGATATGCTATGCTGTGCTATGCTAATGCTATGCTATGCTAATGCTATGCTATGCTATGCTATTTTATGCTATGCTATGCTAATGCTATGCTATGCTATGCTATGCTATGCTATGCTATGCTATGCTATGCTAATGCTATCCTAATGCTATGCTATGCTATGCTATGCTATGCTATGCTATTTTATGCTATGCTATGCTAATGCTATGCTATGCTATGCTATGCTATGCTATGCTATGCTATGCTAATGCTATCCTAATTCTATGCTATGCTATGCTATGCTATGCTATGCTATGCTATGCATGCTATGCTATGCTATGCATGCTATGCTATGCTATGCTATGCTATGCTATGCTATGCTATGCATGCTATGCTATGCTATGCTATGCTATGCTATGCTATGCTATGCTATGCATGCTGTGCTATGCTATGCTAAGCTATGCTATGCTATGCTATGCTATGCTAAGCTATGCTATGCTATGCTATGCTTTGCTATGCTATGCTTTGCTATGCTATGCTATGCTATGCTATGCTATGCTATGCTAATGCAATGCTAATGCTATGCTAATGCTATGCTATGCTAATGCTATGCTATGCTATGCTATGCTATGCTATGCTATGCTATGCTATGCTATGCTATGCTAATGCTATGCTATGCTATGCTATGCTATGCTATGCTATGCTATGCTATGCTAATGCTATGCTATGCTAATGCTATGCTATGCTATGCTATGCTATGCTAATGCTATGCTATGCTATGCTATGCTAATGCTATGCTAATGCTATGCTATGCTATGCTATGCTATGCTAATGCTATGCTATGCTATGCTATGCTAATGCTATGCTAATGCTATGCTATGCTAATGCTATGCTATGCTATGCTATGCTATGCTTTGCTATGCTAATTCTCTGCTATGCTATGCTATGCTATGCTATGCTATGCTATGCTATGCTAATGCTATGCTATGCTAATGCTATGCTATGCTATGCTATTTTATGCTATGCTATGCTAATGCTATGCTATGCTATGCTATGCTATGCTATGCTATGCTATGCTATGCTATGCTAATGCTATCCTAATGCTATGCTATGCTATGCTATGCTATGCTATGCTATTTTATGCTATGCTATGCTAATGCTATGCTATGCTATGCTATGCTATGCTATGCTAATGCTATCCTAATGCTATGCTATGCTATGCTATGCTATGCTATGCTATGCTATGCATGCTATGCTATGCTATGCATGCTATGCTATGCTATGCTATGCTATGCTATGCATGCTATGCTATGCTATGCTATGCTATGCTATGCTATGCTATGCATGCTGTGCTATGCTATGCTAAGCTATGCTATGCTATGCTATGCTATGCTAAGCTATGCTATGCTATGCTATGCTTTGCTATGCTATGCTTTGCTATGCTATGCTATGCTATGCTATGCTATGCTATGCTATGCTATGCTCTGCTCTGCTCTGCTCTGCTCTGCTATGCTATGCTATGCTATGCTATGCTATGCTATGCTATGCTATGCTATGCATGCTGTGCTATGCTATGCTAAGCTATGCTATGCTATGCTATGCTATGCTAATGCTATGCTATGCTAATGCTATGCTATGCTATGCTATGCTATGCTTTGCTATGCTAATTCTCTGCTATGCTATGCTATGCTATGCTATGCTATGCTATGCTATGCTATGCTATGCTATGCTATGCTAATGCTATGCTATGCTAATGCTATGCTATGCTATGCTATGCTATGCTATGCTATGCTATGCTATGCTATGCTATGCTATGCTATGCTATGCTATGCTATGCTATGCTATGCTATGCTATGCTAATGCTATGCTATGCTATGCTATGCTATGCTATGCTATGCTATGCTATGCTAATGCTATGCTATGCTATGCTATGCTATGCTATGCTATGCTAATGCAATGCTAATGCTATGCTAATGCTATGCTATGCTAATGCTATGCTATGCTATGCTATGCTATGCTATGCTACGCTATGCTATGCTATGCTATGCTAATGCTATGCTATGCTATGCTATGCTATGCTATGCTATGCTATGCTATGCTATGCTATGCTAATGCTATGCTATGCTAATGCTATGCTATGCTATGCTATGCTTATGCTATGCTATGCTATGCTATGCTAATGCTATGCTAATGCTATGCTATGCTATGCTATGCTATGCTAATGCTATGCTATCCTAATGCTATGCTATGCTATGCTAATGCTATCCTAATGCTATGCTATGCTATGCTAATGCTATGCTATGCTATGCTATGCTATGCTATGCTATGCTATGCTAATGCTATGCTATGCTATGCTAATGCTATGCTAATGCTATGCTATGCTATGCTATGCTAATGCTATGCTATGCTATGCTATGCTATGCTAATGCTATGCTATGCTATGCTATGCTATGCTATGCTATGCTAATGCTATCCTAATGCTATGCTATGCTATGCTATGCTATGCTATGCTATGCTATGCTATGCTATGCTAATGCTATCCTAATGCTATGCTATATGCTATGCTATATGCTATGCTATATGCTATGCTATGCTATGCTAATGCTTTGCTAATGCTATGCTATGCTAATGCTATGCTATGCTATGCTATGCTAATGCTATGCTAATGCTATGCTAATGCTATGCTATGCTAATGCTATGCTATGCTATGCTATGCTATGCTTTGCTATGCTAATTCTCTGCTATGCTATGCTATGCTATGCTATGCTATGCTATGCTATGCTAATGCTATGCTATGCTATGCTATTTTATGCTATGCTATGCTATGCTATGCTATGCTATGCTATGCTATGCTATGCTATGCTATGCTCTGCTCTGCTATGCTATGCTATGCTATGCTATGCTATGCTATGCTATGCTATGCTCTGCTCTGCTATGCTATGCTATGCTATGCTATGCTATGCTCTGCTCTGCTATGCTATGCTATGCTATGCTATGCTATGCTATGCTATGCTATGCTAATGCTATGCTATGCTATGCTATGCTATGCTATGCTATGCTAATTCTATGCTAAATCTATGCTAATGCTATGCTATGCTAATGCTTTGCTATGCTATGCTATGCTATGCTATGCTATGCTATGCTATGCTAGGCTATGCTATGCTATGCTAATGCTATGCTAATGCTATGCTAATGCTATGCTATGCTATGCTATGCTATGCTATGCTATGCTCTGCTCTGCTCTGCTCTGCTATGCTATGCTATGCTATGCTATGCTATGCTATGCTATGCTCTTCTATGCTATGCTATGCTAATGCTATGCTTTGCTAATGCTATGCTATGCTATGCTATGCTATGCTATGCTATGCTATGCTATGCTATGCTATGCTATGCTATGCTATGCTATGCTATGCTATGCTATGCTATGCTATGCTAATGCTATGCTATGCTATGCTATGCTATGCTATGCTATGCTATGCTATGCTATGCTATGCTATGCTAATGCTATGCTATGCTATGCTATGCTATGCTATGCTATGCTAATGCAATGCTAATGCTATGCTAATGCTATGCTATGCTAATGCTATGCTATGCTATGCTATGCTATGCTATGCTACGCTATGCTATGCTATGCTATGCTAATGCTATGCTATGCTATGCTATGCTATGCTATGCTATGCTATGCTATGCTATGCTATGCTATGCATGCTATGCATGCTAATGCTATGCTATGCTATGCTATGCTATGCTATGCTACGCTATGCTATGCTATGCTATGCTAATGCTATGCTATGCTATGCTATGCTATGCTATGCTATGCTATGCTATGCTATGCTATGCTATGCTATGCATGCTATGCATGCTATGCTATGCTATGCTATGCTATGCATGCTGTGCTATGCTATGCTAAGCTATGCTATGCTATGCTATGCTATGCTAAGCTATGCTATGCTATGCTATGCTTTGCTATGCTATGCTTTGCTATGCTATGCTATGCTATGCTATGCTATGCTATGCTATGCTATGCTATGCTCTGCTCTGCTCTGCTCTGCTATGCTATGCTATGCTATGCTATGCTATGCTATGCTCTTCTCTTCTATGCTATGCTATGCTAATGCTATGCTATGCTAATGCTATGCTATGCTATGCTATGCTATGCTATGCTATGCTATGCTAATGCTATGCTATGCTATGCTATGCTATGCTATGCTATGCTAATGCTATCCTAATGCTATGCTATGCTATGCTATGCTATGCTATGCTAATGCTATCCTAATGCTATGCTATATGCTATGCTATATGCTATGCTATATGCTATGCTATGCTATGCTAATGCTTTGCTAATGCTATGCTATGCTAATGCTATGCTATGCTATGCTATGCTAATGCTATGCTAATGCTATGCTAATGCTATGCTATGCTAATGCTATGCTATGCTATGCTATGCTATGCTTTGCTATGCTAATTCTCTGCTATGCTATGCTATGCTATGATATGCTATGCTGTGCTATGCTAATGCTATGCTATGCTAATGCTATGCTATGCTATGCTATTTTATGCTATGCTATGCTAATGCTATGCTATGCTATGCTATGCTATGCTATGCTATGCTATGCTATGCTAATGCTATCCTAATGCTATGCTATGCTATGCATGCTATGCTATGCTATGCTATGCTATGCTATGCTATGCTATGCATGCTATGCTATGCTATGCTATGCTATGCTATGCTATGCTATGCTATGCTATGCATGCTGTGCTATGCTATGCTAAGCTATGCTATGCTATGCTATGCTATGCTATGCTATGCTATGCTTTGCTATGCTAATTCTCTGCTATGCTATGCTATGCTATGATATGCTATGCTATGCTATGCATGCTATGCTATGCTAATGCTATGCTATGCTATGCTATGCATGCTATGCTATGCTATGCTATGCTATGCTATGCTATGCTATGCTATGCTATGCTATGCTATGCTATGCTATGCTATGCTATGCTGTGCTATGCTGTGCTATGCTGTGCTATGCTGTGCTGTGCTATGCTATGCTATGCTATGCTGTGCTATGCTGTGCTATGCTGTGCTGTGCTGTGCTATGCTATGCTATGCTGTGCTATGCTGTGCTATGCTATGCTGTGCTATGCTGTGCTATGCTATGCTATGCTATGCTGTGCTATGCTGTGCTATGCTGTGCTATGCTATGCTGTGCTATGCTATGCTATGCTATGCTATGCTGTGCTATGCTGTGCTGTGCTATGCTATGCTATGCTGTGCTATGCTATGCTATGCTGTGCTGTGCTATGCTATGCTATGCTATGCTGTGCTATGCTATGCTATGCTATGCTATGATGTGCTATGCTATGCTGTGCTATGCTGTGCTATGCTGTGCTATGCTATGCTATGCTGTGCTATGCTATGCTATGCTGTGCTATGCTGTGCTATGCTATGCTATGCTATGCTATGCTATGCTATGCTATGCTATGCTGTGCTATGCTGTGCTATGCTGTGCTATGCTGTGCTGTGCTGTGCTATGCTGTGCTATGCTATGCTGTGCTATGCTATGCTATGCTATGCTATGCTATGCTGTGCTGTGCTATGCTGTGCTGTGCTGTGCTATGCTGTGCTATGCTATGCTATGCTGTTCTATGCTATGCTGTGCTATGCTATGCTGTGCTATGCTATGCTATGCTGTGCTATGCTGTGCTATGCTATGCTATGCTATGCTGTGCTATGCTGTGCTATGCTATGCTATGCTATGCTATGCTATGCTATGCTATGCTATGCTATGCTATGCTATGCTGTGCTGTGCTGTGCTATGCTGTGCTGTGCTGTGCTATGCTGTGCTATGCTATGCTATGCTGTGCTGTGCTATGCTGTGCTATGCTATGCTATGCTATGCTATGCTATGCTATGCTGTGCTGTGCTGTGCTATGCTATGCTATGCTATGCTGTGCTATGCTGTGCTATGCTATGCTGTGCTATGCTATGCTGTGCTATGCTATGCTATGCTATGCTATGCTGTGCTATGCTGTGCTATGCTGTGCTATGCTGTGCTATGCTATGCTATGCTATGCTATGCTATGCTATGCTATGCTATGCTGTGCTATGCTGTGCTATGCTGTGCTATGCTGTGCTGTGCTATGCTATGCTATGCTATGCTGTGCTATGCTGTGCTATGCTGTGCTGTGCTGTGCTATGCTATGCTATGCTGTGCTATGCTGTGCTATGCTATGCTGTGCTATGCTGTGCTATGCTATGCTATGCTATGCTGTGCTATGCTGTGCTATGCTGTGCTATGCTGTGCTATGCTATGCTGTGCTATGCTATGCTATGCTATGCAATGCTGTGCTATGCTGTGCTGTGCTATGCTATGCTATGCTGTGCTATGCTATGCTATGCTGTGCTGTGCTGTGCTATGCTATGCTATGCTGTGCTATGCTATGCTATGCTATGCTATGATGTGCTATGCTGTGCTATGCTATGCTATGCTATGCTGTGCTATGCTATGCTATGCTATGCTATGCTATGCTATTCTGTGCTATGCTGTGCTGTGCTGTGCTATGCTATGCTATGCTATGCTGTGCTATGCTGTGCTGTGCTATGCTATGCTATGCTGTGCTGTGCTATGCTATGCTATGCTGTGCTGTGCTACGCTATGCTATGCTATGCTGTGCTGTGCTGTGCTACGCTATGCTATGCTATGCTGGGCTGTGCTATGCTATGCTATGCTGTGCTATGCTGTGCTACGCTATGCTACGCTGTGCTATGCTGTGCTATGCTATGCTATGCTATGCTATGCTATGCTATGCTATGCTATGCTATGCTATGCTATGCTATGCTGTGCTATGCTGTGCTATGCTGTGCTATGCTGTGCTATGCTGTGCTATGCTGTGCTATGCTGTGCTATGCTGTGCTATGCTATGCTGTGCTATGCTGTGCTATGCTATGCTATGCTATGCTATGCTATGCTATGCTATGCTATGCTGTGCTGTGCTGTGCTGTGCTATGCTATGCTATGCTGTGCTATGCTGTGCTATGCTATGCTGTGCTATGCTATGCTGTGCTATGCTATGCTGTGCTATGCTGTGCTATGCTATGCTGTGCTGTGCTATGCTGTGCTATGCTGTGCTATGCTATGCTATGCTGTGCTATGCTGTGCTATGCTATGCTATGCTATGCTATGCTGTGCTATGCTATGCTATGCTATGCTATGCTGTGCTATGCTATGCTATGCTATGCTATGCTGTGCTATGCTATGCTGTGCTATGCTGTGCTATGCTATGCTGTGCTGTGCTATGCTGTGCTATGCTATGCTATGCTATGCTATGCTATGCTGTGCTATGCTATGCTATGCTATGCTGTGCTATGCTGTGCTATGCTATGCTATGCTATGCTTTGCTGTGCTGTGCTGTGCTGTGCTATGCTGTGCTATGCTAATGCTATGCTAATGCTATGCTAATGCTATGCTAATGCTATGCTATGCTAATGCTATGCTTGGCTATGCTATGCTAATGCTATGCTATGCTGTGCTATGCTATGCTATGCTATGCTATGCTAATGCTATGCTATGCTATGCTATGCTTGGCTATGCTATGCTAATGCTATGCTATGCTATGCTATGCTGTGCTATGCTGTGCTGTGCTATGCTGTGCTGTGCTATGCTATGCTGTGCTATGCTATGCTGTGCTGTGCTATCCTATGCTGTGCTATGCTGTGCTATGCTATGCTATGCTATGCTGTGCTATGCTGTGCTATGCTATGCTATGCTGTGCTATGCTGTGCTATGCTATGCTATGCTGTGCTGTGCTATGCTATGCTGTGCTGTGCTATGCTATGCTGTGCTATGCTGTGCTGTGCTATGCTGTGCTATGCTATGCTGTGCTGTGCTATGCTATGCTGTGCTATGCTGTGCTGTGCTATGCTATGCTATGCTATGCTATGCTCTGCTCTTCTATGCTATGCTATGCTAATGCTATGCTATGCTAATGCTATGCTATGCTATGCTATGCTATGCTATGCTATGCTATGCTATGCTATGCTAATGCTATGCTATGCTATGCTATGCTATGCTAATGCAATGCTAATGCTATGCTAATGCTATGCTATGCTAATGCTATGCTATGCTATGCTATGCTATGCTATGCTATGCTATGCTATGCTATGCTATGCTAATGCTATGCTATGCTATGCTATGCTATGCTATGCTATGCTAATGCTATGCTATGCTAATGCTATGCTATGCTATGCTATGCTATGCTAATGCTATGCTATGCTATGCTATGCTAATGCTATGCTAATGCTATGCTATGCTATGCTATGCTATGCTATGCTATGCTATGCTATGCTATGCTATGCTATGCTATGCTATGCTATGCTATGCTAATGCTATGCTATGCTATGCTATGCTATGCTATGCTATGCTATGCTATGCTATGCTAATGCTATGCTATGCTATGCTATGCTATGCTATGCTATGCTATGCTATGCTAATGCAATGCTAATGCTATGCTAATGCTATGCTATGCTAATGCTATGCTATGCTATGCTATGCTATGCTATGCTATGCTACGCTATGCTATGCTATGCTATGCTAATGCTATGCTATGCTATGCTATGCTATGCTATGCTATGCTATGCTATGCTATGCTATGCTATGCATGCTATGCATGCTATGCATGCTATGCTATGCTATGCTATGCTATGCATGCATAGCATAGCATAGCATAGCATATAGCATAGCATATAGCATAGCATATAGCATAGCATAGCATAGCATAGCATATCATATAGCATAGCTTATAGCATAGCATAGCATAGCATAGCATAGCATAGCATATAGCATAGCATGGCATAGCATAGCATAGCATAGCATAGCATAGCATAGCATAGCATAGCATAGCATAGCATATAGCATAGCATTAGCATAGCATTAGCATAGCATTAGCATAGCATTAGCATAGCATTAGCATAGCATTAGCATAGCATTAGCATAGCATTAGCATAGCATTAGCATAGCATTAGCATAGCATTAGCATAGCATTAGCATAGCATAGCATTAGCATAGCATTAGCATAGCATTAGCATAGCATAGCATAGCATAGCATAGCATAGCATAGCATAGCATATAGCATAGCATAGCATAGCATAGCATTAGCATAGCATAGCATAGCATAGCATAGCATTAGGATAGCATTAGCATAGCATAGCATAGCATTAGGATACCATTAGCATAGCATAGCATAGCATTAGCATAGCATAGCATAGCATAGCATTAGCATAGCATAGCATAGCATAGCATTAGCATAGCATAGCATAGCATTAGCATAGCATAGCATAGCATAGCATAGCATTAGGATAGCATTAGCATAGCATAGCATAGCATTAGGATACCATTAGCATAGCATAGCATAGCATTAGCATAGCATAGCATTAGCATAGCATAGCATAGCATAGCATTAGCATAGCATAGCATAGCATAGCATTAGCATAGCATAGCATTAGCATAGCAAAAGCATAGCATAGCATAGCATATAGCATAGCATAGCATATAGCATAGCATAGCATAGCATAGCATAGCATAGCATAGCATATAGCATAGCATATAGCATAGCATAGCATAGCATAGCATATCATATAGCATAGCTTATAGCATAGCATAGCATTAGCATAGCATAGCATAGCATAGCATAGCATAGCATAGCATAGCATAGCATAGCATTAGCATAGCATAGCATAGCATAGCATTAGCATAGCATAGCATAGCATTAGCATAGCATAGCATAGCATAGCATAGCATTAGGATAGCATTAGCATAGCATAGCATAGCATTAGGATACCATTAGCATAGCATAGCATAGCATTAGCATAGCATAGCATTAGCATAGCATAGCATAGCATAGCATTAGCATAGCATAGCATAGCATAGCATTAGCATAGCATAGCATTAGCATAGCAAAAGCATAGCATAGCATAGCATATAGCATAGCATAGCATATAGCATAGCATAGCATAGCATAGCATAGCATAGCATAGCATATAGCATAGCATATAGCATAGCATAGCATAGCATAGCATATCATATAGCATAGCTTATAGCATAGCATAGCATTAGCATAGCATAGCATAGCATAGCATAGCATAGCATAGCATAGCATAGCATAGCATAGCATTAGCATAGCATAGCATTAGCATAGCATTAGCATTGCATTAGCATAGCATAGCATTAGCATAGCATTAGCATAGCATTAGCATAGCATTAGCATAGCATAGCATAGCATAGCATAGCATTAGCATAGCATAGCATTAGCAAAGCATTAGCATAGCATAGCATAGCATATAGCATAGCATATAGCATAGCATATAGCATAGCATTAGGATAGCATTAGCATAGCATAGCATAGCATAGCATAGCATAGCATAGCATAGCATAGCATTAGGATAGCATTAGCATAGCATAGCATAGCATAGCATAGCATAGCATAGCATTAGCATAGCATAGCATAGCATAGCATTAGCATAGCATAGCATTAGCATAGCATTAGCATAGCATTAGCATAGCATTAGCATAGCATAGCATAGCATAGCATAGCATAGCATTAGCATAGCATAGCATAGCATAGCATAGCATAGCATAGCATAGCATAGCATAGCATAGCAGAGCAGAGCAGAGCAGAGCATAGCATAGCATAGCATAGCATAGCATAGCATAGCATAGCATAGCATAGCAAAGCATAGCATAGCAAAGCATAGCATAGCATAGCATAGCTTAGCATAGCATAGCATAGCTTAGCATAGCTTAGCATAGCATAGCACAGCATGCATAGCATAGCATAGCATAGCATAGCATAGCATAGCATAGCAGAGCAGAGCAGAGCAGAGCATAGCATAGCATAGCATAGCATAGCAAAGCATAGCATAGCAAAGCATAGCATAGCATAGCATAGCTTAGCATAGCATAGCATAGCATAGCATAGCTTAGCATAGCATAGCACAGCATGCATAGCATAGCATAGCATAGCATAGCATAGCATAGCATAGCATGCATAGCATAGCATAGCATAGCATAGCATAGCATAGCATAGCATGCATAGCATGCATAGCATAGCATAGCATTAGCATAGCATAGCATAGCATAGCATAGCATAGCATTAGCATAGCATAGCATAGCATAGCATAGCATTAGCATAGCATTAGCATAGCATAGCATAGCATAGCATTAGCATAGCATAGCATAGCATAGCATAGCATTAGCATAGCATAGCATTAGCATAGCATAGCATAGCATAGCATAGCATAGCATAGCATAGCATAGCATTAGCATAGCATAGCATAGCATAGCATAGCATAGCATAGCATAGCATAGCATAGCATAGCATTAGCATAGCATAGCATTAGCATAGCATTAGCATTGCATTAGCATAGCATAGCATAGCATAGCATAGCATTAGCATAGCATAGCATAGCATAGCATAGCATAGCATAGCATAGCATAGCATAGCATAGCATAGCATTAGCATAGCATAGCATTAGCATAGCATAGCATAGAAGAGCAGAGCATAGCATAGCATAGCATAGCATAGCATAGCATAGCATAGCATAGCATAGCAGAGCAGAGCATAGCATAGCATAGCATAGCATAGCATAGCATAGCATAGCATAGCATAGCATAGCAAAGCATAGCATAGCAAAGCATAGCATAGCATAGCATAGCTTAGCATAGCATAGCATAGCATAGCATAGCTTAGCATAGCATAGCATAGCATAGCATAGCATAGCATTAGGATAGCATTAGCATAGCATAGCATAGCATAGCATAGCATAGCATTAGGATAGCATTAGCATAGCATAGCATAGCATAGCATAGCATAGCATAGCATAGCATAGCATTAGCATAGCATAGCATAAAATAGCATAGCATAGCATAGCATTAGCATAGCATAGCATTAGCATAGCATAGCATAGCATAGCATAGCATAGCATAGCATTAGCATAGCATAGCATAGCATAGCATTAGCATAGCATAGCATTAGCATAGCATTAGCATAGCATTAGCATAGCATTAGCATAGCATAGCATAGCATAGCATAGCATAGCATTAGCATAGCATAGCATAGCATAGCATAGCATAGCATAGCATAGCATAGCATAGCATAGCATAGCATAGCAGAGCAGAGCAGAGCAGAGCAGAGCATAGCATAGCATAGCATAGCATAGCATAGCATAGCATAGCATAGCAAAGCATAGCATAGCAAAGCATAGCATAGCATAGCATAGCTTAGCATAGCATAGCATAGCATAGCATAGCTTAGCATAGCATAGCACAGCATGCATAGCATAGCATAGCATAGCATAGCATAGCATAGCATAGCAGAGCAGAGCAGAGCAGAGCATAGCATAGCATAGCATAGCATAGCAAAGCATAGCATAGCAAAGCATAGCATAGCATAGCATAGCTTAGCATAGCATAGCATAGCATAGCATAGCTTAGCATAGCATAGCACAGCATGCATAGCATAGCATAGCATAGCATAGCATAGCATAGCATAGCATGCATAGCATAGCATAGCATAGCATAGCATAGCATAGCATAGCATGCATAGCATAGCATAGCATGCATAGCATAGCATAGCATTAGCATAGCATAGCATAGCATAGCATTAGCATAGCATAGCATAGCATAGCATAGTAGCATAGCATTAGCATAGATAGCATAGCATAGCATAGCATTAGCATAGCATAGCATAGCATAGCATAGCATTAGCATAGCATAGCATAGCATAGCATAGCATAGCATAGGCATAGCATAGCATAGCATAGCATAGCATAGCATAGCATAGCATAGCATAGCATAGCATAGCATAGCATTAGCATAGCATAGCATTAGCATAGCATTAGCATTGCATTAGCATAGCATAGCATAGCATAGCATAGCATTAGCATAGCATAGCATAGCATAGCATAGCATAGCATAGCATAGCATAGCATAGCATAGCATAGCATAGCATAGCATTAGCATAGCATAGCATAGCATAGCATAGAAGAGCATAGCATAGCAATAAGCATAGCATAGCATAGCATAGCATAGCATAGCATAGCATAGCAAGCATAGCATAGCATAGCATAGCATAGCATAGCATAGCATAGCAAAGCATAGCATAGCAAAGCATAGCATAGCATAGCATAGCTTAGCATAGCATAGCATAGCATAGCATAGCTTAGCATAGCATAGCACAGCATGCATAGCATAGCATAGCATAGCATAGCATAGCATAGCATAGCATAGCATAGCATGCATAGCATAGCATAGCATAGCATAGCATAGCATAGCATAGCATAGCATAGCATAGCATGCATAGCATAGCATAGCATGCATAGCATAGCATAGCATAGCATAGCATAGCATAGCATAGAATTAGGATAGCATTAGCATAGCATAGCATAGCATAGCATAGCATAGCATAGCATAGCATTAGCATAGCATAGCATAAAATAGCATAGCATAGCATAGCATAGCATAGCATAGCATAGCATAGCATTAGGATAGCATTAGCATAGCATAGCATAGCATAGCATAGCATAGCATTAGGATAGCATTAGCATAGCATAGCATAGCATAGCATAGCATAGCATAGCATAGCATAGCATTAGCATAGCTTAGCATAAAATAGCATAGCATAGCATAGCATCTAGCATAGCATAGCATTAGCATAGCACAGCATAGCATAGCATAGCATAGCATAGCATAGCAGAGAATTAGCATAGCAAAGCATAGCATAGCATAGCATAGCATAGCATTAGCATAGCATAGCATTAGCATAGCATTAGCATAGCATTAGCATAGCATAGCATAGCATAGCATTAGCATAGCATAGCATTAGCAAAGCATTAGCATAGCATAGCATAGCATATAGCATAGCATATAGCATAGCATATAGCATAGCATTAGGATAGCATTAGCATAGCATAGCATAGCATAGCATAGCATAGCATTAGGATAGCATTAGCATAGCATAGCATAGCATAGCATAGCATAGCATAGCATTAGCATAGCATAGCATAGCATAGCATAGCATAGCATAGCATAGCATTAGCATAGCATAGCATTAGCATAGCATAGCATAGAAGAGAAGAGCATAGCATAGCATAGCATAGCATAGCATAGCATAGCATAGCAGAGCAGAGCAGAGCAGAGCATAGCATAGCATAGCATAGCATAGCATAGCATAGCATAGCATAGCATAGCAAAGCATAGCATAGCAAAGCATAGCATAGCATAGCATAGCTTAGCATAGCATAGCATAGCATAGCATAGCTTAGCATAGCATAGCACAGCATGCATAGCATAGCATAGCATAGCATAGCATGCATAGCATGCATAGCATGCATAGCATAGCATAGCATAGCATAGCATAGCATAGCATAGCATAGCATAGCATAGCATAGCATAGCCTAGCATAGCATAGCAAAGCATAGCATAGCATAGCATAGCATAGCATAGCATTAGCATAGCATAGCATTAGCATAGATTTAGCATAGAATTAGCATAGCATAGCATAGCATAGCATAGCATAGCATTAGCATAGCATAGCATAGCATAGCATAGCATAGCAGAGCAGAGCATAGCATAGCATAGCATAGCATAGCATAGCAGAGCAGAGCAGAGCATAGCATAGCATAGCATAGCATAGCATAGCATAGCATAGCATAGCATAGCATAGCATAAAATAGCATAGCATAGCATAGCATTAGCATAGCACAGCATAGCATAGCATAGCATAGCATAGCATAGCAGAGAATTAGCATAGCAAAGCATAGCAAAGCATAGCATAGCATAGCATAGCATAGCATTAGCATAGCATAGCATTAGCATAGCATTAGCATAGCATTAGCATAGCATAGCATAGCATAGCATTAGCATAGCATAGCATTAGCAAAGCATTAGCAAAGCATTAGCATAGCATAGCATAGCATATAGCATAGCATATAGCATAGCATATAGCATAGCATTAGGATAGCATTAGCATAGCATAGCATAGCATAGCATAGCATAGCATAGCATAGCATAGCATAGCATTAGGATAGCATTAGCATAGCATAGCATAGCATAGCATAGCATAGCATTAGCATAGCATAGCATAGCATAGCATAGCATAGCATTAGCATAGCATAGCATAGCATAGCATTAGCATAGCATTAGCATAGCATTAGCATAGCATAGCATAGCATAGCATAGCATAGCATTAGCATAGCATAGCATAGCATAGCATAGCATAGCATAGCATAACATTAGCATAGCATAGCATAGCATTAGGATAGCATTAGCATAGCATAGCATAGCATAGCATAGCATTAGGATAGCATAGCATTAGCATAGCATAGCATAGCATAGCATAGCATTAGCATAGCATTAGCATAGCATAGCATAGCATAGCATAAGCATAGCATAGCATAGCATAGCATTAGCATAGCATAGCATTAGCATAGCATAGCATAGCATAGCATAGCATAGCATAGCATAGCATAGCATAGCATTAGCATAGCATAGCATAGCATAGCGTAGCATAGCATAGCATAGCATAGCATAGCATAGCATTAGCATAGCATAGCATTAGCATAGCATTAGCATTGCATTAGCATAGCATAGCATAGCATAGCATAGCATTAGCATAGCATAGCATGGCATAGCATAGCATAGCATAGCATAGCATAGCATAGCATTAGCATAGCATAGCATAGCATAGCATAGCATAGCATAGCATAGCATAGCATAGCATAGCATAGCATAGCATAGCATAGCATAGCATAGCATAGCATAGCATTAGCATAGCATAGCATTAGCATAGCATAGCATAGAAGAGCATAGCATAGCATAGCATAGCATAGCATAGCAGAGCAGAGCAGAGCAGAGCATAGCATAGCATAGCATAGCATAGCATAGCATAGCATTAGCATAGCATTAGCATAGCATTAGCATAGCATAGCATAGCCTAGCATAGCATAGCAAAGCATAGCATAGCATAGCATAGCATAGCATAGCATAGCATAGCATAGCATAGCATTAGCATAGCATAGCATTAGCATAGATTTAGCATAGAATTAGCATAGCATAGCATAGCATAGCATAGCATAGCATAGCATAGCATAGCATAGCATAGCATAGCATAGCATAGCATAGCATAGCATAGCAGAGCAGAGCATAGCATAGCATAGCATAGCATAGCATAGCAGAGCAGAGCAGAGCATAGCATAGCATAGCATAGCATAGCATAGCATAGCATAGCATAGCATAGCATAGCATAGCATAGCATGCATAGCATAGCATAGCATGCATAGCATAGCATGCATAGCATAGCATAGCATAGCATAGCATAGCATTAGGATAGCATTAGCATAGCATAGCATAGCATAGCATAGCATTAGCATAGCATAGCATAGCATAGCATAGCATAGCATAGCATTAGCATAGCATAGCATTAGCATAGCATAGCATAGCATAGCATAGCATAGCATAGCATAGCATAGCATAGCATAGCATTAGCATAGCATAGCATAGCATAGCGTAGCATAGCATAGCATAGCATAGCATAGCATAGCATTAGCATAGCATAGCATTAGCATAGCATAGCATAGAAGAGCATAGCATAGCATAGCATAGCATAGCATAGCAGAGCAGAGCAGAGCAGAGCATAGCATAGCATAGCATAGCATAGCATAGCATAGCATTAGCATAGCATTAGCATAGCATTAGCATAGCATAGCATAGCCTAGCATAGCATAGCAAAGCATAGCATAGCATAGCATAGCATAGCATAGCATAGCATAGCATAGCATAGCATAGCATAGCATAGCATTAGCATAGCATAGCATTAGCATAGATTTAGCATAGAATTAGCATAGCATAGCATAGCATAGCATAGCATAGCATAGCATTAGCATAGCATAGCATAGCATAGCATAGCATAGCATAGCATAGCATAGCAGAGCAGAGCATAGCATAGCATAGCATAGCATAGCATAGCAGAGCAGAGCAGAGCATAGCATAGCATAGCATAGCATAGCATAGCATAGCATAGCATAGCATAGCATAGCATAGCATAGCATAGCATGCATAGCATAGCATAGCATGCATAGCATAGCATAGCATAGCATAGCATAGCATTAGGATAGCATTAGCATAGCATAGCATAGCATAGCATAGCATTAGCATAGCATAGCATAGCATAGCATAGCATAGCATAGCATAGCATTAGCATAGCATAGCATTAGCATAGCATTAGCATAGCATTAGCATAGCATAGCATAGCATAGCATTAGCATAGCATAGCAAAGCATAGCATAGCATAGCATAGCATAGCATAGCATTAGCATAGCATAGCATTAGCATAGCATAGCATAGCATAGCATTAGCATAGCATAGCATTAGCATAGCATTAGCATAGCATTAGCATAGCATAGCATAGCATAGCATAGCATAGCATTAGCATAGCATAGCATAGCATAGCATAGCATAGCATAGCATAGCATAGCATTAGGATAGCATTAGCATAGCATAGCATAGCATAGCATAGCATTAGGATAGCATTAGCATAGCATAGCATAGCATTAGCATAGCATAGCATTAGTATAGCTTAGCATAGCATAGCATTAGCATAGCATAGCATAGCATAGCATTAGCATAGCATAGCATTAGCATAGCATAGCATAGCATAGCATAGCATAGCATAGCATTAGCATAGCATAGCATTAGCATAGCATAGCATAGCATAGCATAGCATAGCATAGCATAGCATAGCATAGCATAGCATAGCATAGCATAGCATAGCATAGCATTAGGATAGCATTAGCATAGCATAGCATAGCATAGCATAGCATAGCATGCATAGCATAGCATAGCATAGCATAGCATAGCATAGCATAGCATGCATAGCATAGCATAGCATGCATAGCATAGCATAGCATTAGCATAGCATAGCATAGCATAGCATTAGCATAGCATAGCATAGCATAGCATAGCATTAGCATAGCATTAGCATAGCATAGCATAGCATAGCATTAGCATAGCATAGCATAGCATAGCATAGCATTAGCATAGCATAGCATTAGCATAGCATAGCATAGCATAGCATAGCATAGCATAGCATAGCATAGCATTAGCATAGCATAGCATAGCATAGCATAGCATAGCATAGCATAGCATAGCATAGCATAGCATTAGCATAGCATAGCATTAGCATAGCATTAGCATTGCATTAGCATAGCATAGCATAGCATAGCATAGCATTAGCATAGCATAGCATAGCATAGCATAGCATAGCATAGCATAGCATAGCATAGCATAGCATAGCATTAGCATAGCATAGCATTAGCATAGCATAGCATAGAAGAGCAGAGCATAGCATAGCATAGCATAGCATAGCATAGCATAGCATAGCATAGCATAGCAGAGCAGAGCATAGCATAGCATAGCATAGCATAGCATAGCATAGCATAGCATAGCATAGCATAGCAAAGCATAGCATAGCAAAGCATAGCATAGCATAGCATAGCTTAGCATAGCATAGCATAGCATAGCATAGCTTAGCATAGCATAGCATAGCATAGCATAGCATAGCATTAGGATAGCATTAGCATAGCATAGCATAGCATAGCATAGCATAGCATTAGGATAGCATTAGCATAGCATAGCATAGCATAGCATAGCATAGCATAGCATAGCATAGCATTAGCATAGCATAGCATAAAATAGCATAGCATAGCATAGCATTAGCATAGCATAGCATTAGCATAGCATAGCATAGCATAGCATAGCATAGCATAGCATTAGCATAGCATAGCATAGCATAGCATTAGCATAGCATAGCATTAGCATAGCATTAGCATAGCATTAGCATAGCATTAGCATAGCATAGCATAGCATAGCATAGCATAGCATTAGCATAGCATAGCATAGCATAGCATAGCATAGCATAGCATAGCATAGCATAGCATAGCATAGCATAGCAGAGCAGAGCAGAGCAGAGCATAGCATAGCATAGCATAGCATAGCATAGCATAGCATAGCATAGCATAGCAAAGCATAGCATAGCAAAGCATAGCATAGCATAGCATAGCTTAGCATAGCATAGCATAGCATAGCATAGCTTAGCATAGCATAGCACAGCATGCATAGCATAGCATAGCATAGCATAGCATAGCATAGCATAGCAGAGCAGAGCAGAGCAGAGCATAGCATAGCATAGCATAGCATAGCAAAGCATAGCATAGCAAAGCATAGCATAGCATAGCATAGCTTAGCATAGCATAGCATAGCATAGCATAGCTTAGCATAGCATAGCACAGCATGCATAGCATAGCATAGCATAGCATAGCATAGCATAGCATAGCATGCATAGCATAGCATAGCATAGCATAGCATAGCATAGCATAGCATGCATAGCATAGCATAGCATGCATAGCATAGCATAGCATTAGCATAGCATAGCATAGCATAGCATTAGCATAGCATAGCATAGCATAGCATAGCATTAGCATAGCATTAGCATAGCATAGCATAGCATAGCATTAGCATAGCATAGCATAGCATAGCATAGCATTAGCATAGCATAGCATTAGCATAGCATAGCATAGCATAGCATAGCATAGCATAGCATTAGCATAGCATAGCATAGCATAGCATAGCATAGCATAGCATAGCATAGCATAGCATAGCATTAGCATAGCATAGCATTAGCATAGCATTAGCATTGCATTAGCATAGCATAGCATAGCATAGCATAGCATTAGCATAGCATAGCATAGCATAGCATAGCATAGCATAGCATAGCATAGCATAGCATTAGCATAGCATAGCATTAGCATAGCATAGCATAGAAGAGCAGAGCATAGCATAGCATAGCATAGCATAGCATAGCATAGCATAGCATAGCATAGCAGAGCAGAGCATAGCATAGCATAGCATAGCATAGCATAGCATAGCATAGCAAAGCATAGCATAGCAAAGCATAGCATAGCATAGCATAGCTTAGCATAGCATAGCATAGCATAGCATAGCTTAGCATAGCATAGCACAGCATGCATAGCATAGCATAGCATAGCATAGCATAGCATAGCATAGCATAGCATGCATAGCATAGCATAGCATAGCATAGCATAGCATAGCATAGCATAGCATAGCATAGCATGCATAGCATAGCATAGCATGCATAGCATAGCATAGCATAGCATAGCATAGCATAGCATAGAATTAGGATAGCATTAGCATAGCATAGCATAGCATAGCATAGCATAGCATAGCATAGCATTAGCATAGCATAGCATAAAATAGCATAGCATAGCATAGCATAGCATAGCATAGCATAGCATAGCATTAGGATAGCATTAGCATAGCATAGCATAGCATAGCATAGCATAGCATTAGGATAGCATTAGCATAGCATAGCATAGCATAGCATAGCATAGCATAGCATAGCATAGCATTAGCATAGCATAGCATAAAATAGCATAGCATAGCATAGCATTAGCATAGCATAGCATTAGCATAGCACAGCATAGCATAGCATAGCATAGCATAGCATAGCAGAGAATTAGCATAGCAAAGCATAGCATAGCATAGCATAGCATAGCATTAGCATAGCATAGCATTAGCATAGCATTAGCATAGCATTAGCATAGCATAGCATAGCATAGCATTAGCATAGCATAGCATTAGCAAAGCATTAGCATAGCATAGCATAGCATATAGCATAGCATATAGCATAGCATATAGCATAGCATTAGGATAGCATTAGCATAGCATAGCATAGCATAGCATAGCATAGCATTAGGATAGCATTAGCATAGCATAGCATAGCATAGCATAGCATAGCATAGCATTAGCATAGCATAGCATAGCATAGCATAGCATAGCATAGCATAGCATTAGCATAGCATAGCATTAGCATAGCATAGCATAGAAGAGAAGAGCATAGCATAGCATAGCATAGCATAGCATAGCATAGCATAGCAGAGCAGAGCAGAGCAGAGCATAGCATAGCATAGCATAGCATAGCATAGCATAGCATAGCATAGCATAGCAAAGCATAGCATAGCAAAGCATAGCATAGCATAGCATAGCTTAGCATAGCATAGCATAGCATAGCATAGCTTAGCATAGCATAGCACAGCATGCATAGCATAGCATAGCATAGCATAGCATGCATAGCATGCATAGCATGCATAGCATAGCATAGCATAGCATAGCATAGCATAGCATAGCATAGCATAGCATAGCATAGCATAGCCTAGCATAGCATAGCAAAGCATAGCATAGCATAGCATAGCATAGCATAGCATTAGCATAGCATAGCATTAGCATAGATTTAGCATAGAATTAGCATAGCATAGCATAGCATAGCATAGCATAGCATTAGCATAGCATAGCATAGCATAGCATAGCATAGCAGAGCAGAGCATAGCATAGCATAGCATAGCATAGCATAGCAGAGCAGAGCAGAGCATAGCATAGCATAGCATAGCATAGCATAGCATAGCATAGCATAGCATAGCATAGCATAAAATAGCATAGCATAGCATAGCATTAGCATAGCACAGCATAGCATAGCATAGCATAGCATAGCATAGCAGAGAATTAGCATAGCAAAGCATAGCAAAGCATAGCATAGCATAGCATAGCATAGCATTAGCATAGCATAGCATTAGCATAGCATTAGCATAGCATTAGCATAGCATAGCATAGCATAGCATTAGCATAGCATAGCATTAGCAAAGCATTAGCAAAGCATTAGCATAGCATAGCATAGCATATAGCATAGCATATAGCATAGCATATAGCATAGCATTAGGATAGCATTAGCATAGCATAGCATAGCATAGCATAGCATAGCATAGCATAGCATAGCATAGCATTAGGATAGCATTAGCATAGCATAGCATAGCATAGCATAGCATAGCATTAGCATAGCATAGCATAGCATAGCATAGCATAGCATTAGCATAGCATAGCATAGCATAGCATTAGCATAGCATTAGCATAGCATTAGCATAGCATAGCATAGCATAGCATAGCATAGCATTAGCATAGCATAGCATAGCATAGCATAGCATAGCATAGCATAACATTAGCATAGCATAGCATAGCATTAGGATAGCATTAGCATAGCATAGCATAGCATAGCATAGCATTAGGATAGCATAGCATTAGCATAGCATAGCATAGCATAGCATAGCATTAGCATAGCATTAGCATAGCATAGCATAGCATAGCATAAGCATAGCATAGCATAGCATAGCATTAGCATAGCATAGCATTAGCATAGCATAGCATAGCATAGCATAGCATAGCATAGCATAGCATAGCATAGCATTAGCATAGCATAGCATAGCATAGCGTAGCATAGCATAGCATAGCATAGCATAGCATAGCATTAGCATAGCATAGCATTAGCATAGCATTAGCATTGCATTAGCATAGCATAGCATAGCATAGCATAGCATTAGCATAGCATAGCATGGCATAGCATAGCATAGCATAGCATAGCATAGCATAGCATTAGCATAGCATAGCATAGCATAGCATAGCATAGCATAGCATAGCATAGCATAGCATAGCATAGCATAGCATAGCATAGCATAGCATAGCATAGCATAGCATTAGCATAGCATAGCATTAGCATAGCATAGCATAGAAGAGCATAGCATAGCATAGCATAGCATAGCATAGCAGAGCAGAGCAGAGCAGAGCATAGCATAGCATAGCATAGCATAGCATAGCATAGCATTAGCATAGCATTAGCATAGCATTAGCATAGCATAGCATAGCCTAGCATAGCATAGCAAAGCATAGCATAGCATAGCATAGCATAGCATAGCATAGCATAGCATAGCATAGCATTAGCATAGCATAGCATTAGCATAGATTTAGCATAGAATTAGCATAGCATAGCATAGCATAGCATAGCATAGCATAGCATAGCATAGCATAGCATAGCATAGCATAGCATAGCATAGCATAGCAGAGCAGAGCATAGCATAGCATAGCATAGCATAGCATAGCAGAGCAGAGCAGAGCATAGCATAGCATAGCATAGCATAGCATAGCATAGCATAGCATAGCATAGCATAGCATAGCATAGCATGCATAGCATAGCATAGCATGCATAGCATAGCATGCATAGCATAGCATAGCATAGCATAGCATAGCATTAGGATAGCATTAGCATAGCATAGCATAGCATAGCATAGCATTAGCATAGCATAGCATAGCATAGCATAGCATAGCATAGCATTAGCATAGCATAGCATTAGCATAGCATAGCATAGCATAGCATAGCATAGCATAGCATAGCATAGCATAGCATAGCATTAGCATAGCATAGCATAGCATAGCGTAGCATAGCATAGCATAGCATAGCATAGCATAGCATTAGCATAGCATAGCATTAGCATAGCATAGCATAGAAGAGCATAGCATAGCATAGCATAGCATAGCATAGCAGAGCAGAGCAGAGCAGAGCATAGCATAGCATAGCATAGCATAGCATAGCATAGCATTAGCATAGCATTAGCATAGCATTAGCATAGCATAGCATAGCCTAGCATAGCATAGCAAAGCATAGCATAGCATAGCATAGCATAGCATAGCATAGCATAGCATAGCATAGCATAGCATAGCATAGCATTAGCATAGCATAGCATTAGCATAGATTTAGCATAGAATTAGCATAGCATAGCATAGCATAGCATAGCATAGCATAGCATTAGCATAGCATAGCATAGCATAGCATAGCATAGCATAGCATAGCATAGCAGAGCAGAGCATAGCATAGCATAGCATAGCATAGCATAGCAGAGCAGAGCAGAGCATAGCATAGCATAGCATAGCATAGCATAGCATAGCATAGCATAGCATAGCATAGCATAGCATAGCATAGCATGCATAGCATAGCATAGCATGCATAGCATAGCATAGCATAGCATAGCATAGCATTAGGATAGCATTAGCATAGCATAGCATAGCATAGCATAGCATTAGCATAGCATAGCATAGCATAGCATAGCATAGCATAGCATAGCATTAGCATAGCATAGCATTAGCATAGCATTAGCATAGCATTAGCATAGCATAGCATAGCATAGCATTAGCATAGCATAGCAAAGCATAGCATAGCATAGCATAGCATAGCATAGCATTAGCATAGCATAGCATTAGCATAGCATAGCATAGCATAGCATTAGCATAGCATAGCATTAGCATAGCATTAGCATAGCATTAGCATAGCATAGCATAGCATAGCATAGCATAGCATTAGCATAGCATAGCATAGCATAGCATAGCATAGCATAGCATAGCATAGCATTAGGATAGCATTAGCATAGCATAGCATAGCATAGCATAGCATTAGGATAGCATTAGCATAGCATAGCATAGCATTAGCATAGCATAGCATTAGTATAGCTTAGCATAGCATAGCATTAGCATAGCATAGCATAGCATAGCATTAGCATAGCATAGCATTAGCATAGCATAGCATAGCATAGCATAGCATAGCATAGCATTAGCATAGCATAGCATTAGCATAGCATAGCATAGCATAGCATAGCATAGCATAGCATAGCATAGCATAGCATAGCATAGCATAGCATAGCATAGCATAGCATTAGGATAGCATTAGCATAGCATAGCATAGCATAGCTTAGCATAGCATAGCTTAGCATAGCATAGCATAGCATAGCATAGCATAGCATAGCATTAGCATAGCATTAGCATAGCATTAGCATAGCATAGCATAGCATAGCATAGCATAGCATAGCATAGCAAAGCATAGCATAGCATAGCATAGCATAGCATAGCATATCATAGCATAGCATAGCATTAGCATAGCATAGCATTAGCATAGAATTAGCATAGAATTAGCATAGCATAGCATAGCATAGCATAGCATTAGCATAGCATAGCATAGCATAGCATAGCATAGCATAGCATAGCATAGCATAGCATAGCCTAGCATAGCATAGCATTAGCATAGCATAGCATTAGCATAGCATAGCATAGCATTAGCATAGCATAGCATAGCATAGCATAGCATTAGGCTAGCATTAGCATAGCATAGCATTAGGATAGCATTAGCATAGCATAGCATAGCATTAGTATAGCTTAGCATAGCATAGCATTAGCATAGCATAGCATAGCATAGCATTAGCATAGCATAGCATTAGCATAGCATAGCATAGCATTAGCATAGCATAGCATAGCATTAGCATCGCATAGCATAGCATAGCATAGCATAGCATAGCATAGCATAGAATAGCATTAGGATAGCATTAGCATAGCAGAGCATAGCATAGCATAGCATAGCATAGCATTAGGATAGCATTAGCATAGCATAGCATAGCATTAGCATTAGCATAGCATAGCATAGCATTAGCATAGCATAGCATAGCATAGCATTAGCATAGCATAGCATTAGCATAGCATTAGCATAGCATAGCATAGCATCGCATTAGCATAGCATAGCATAGCATAGCATAGCATAGCATAGCATAGCATATTATAGCATAGCATAGCATTAGCATAGCATAGCATAGCATAGCATAGCATAGCATAGCATAGCATAGCATATAGCATAGCATAGCATATAGCATAGCATATAGCATAGCATATAGCATAGCATAGCATAGCATAGCATAGCATAGCATAGCATAGCATAGCATAGCAACGTTCCGTTGATGTTATTACAGCAGCAGAAATACAAAGGCTTAGCAAAATAAGAAGTACCCTAAGGTCAAGGGTGAAAGTTTCTATTTTCCTTCTCATTTGAAAGTCGGAAAACATTCCCTCAAAATAAAAAAAATATCGACCATGCGTAAAAGAAACAAAAAGTTTTATTTTATTCCAAGTTAGAAATAGATTAACTTCTAAAATTTGGAGAAAATGCGGCGAAAGTCAAGGGGGATTCTGGTGAAATATAGCTTTGGTTAACTTTACTTCTGCTAGAAAAAAAGATGGAAGGAGTTTTGCGAACAGAGTGAACTGAGTGACTTATCGTATAGCTCGCGGACTCAAGAAATAAATAAAAAAACTTTCCAAATACGACTTTGTCGAACAGGGAATTGGAAACTTCTGTAAATTTCTTTTACTCGCTCACATCCTTATTGAATTTCTTAAATATTTTCATGAATAATGATTCAATAACCTATACAGTAAGTACTTAAGTATTTGACGATGATTTAAAGTTGAATATTCTTTAAGAAAATTTTATAAATTCCTGATAACAGTTCTAAAAATATTTTTCTTGAAATTCCCTTATAAATATGATCATGAATACTTTCGGAACTTTACACGAATGTCACCCGAGACATTTGATGAACTGGCCAAGCTTTTGCATGGCTCATTAAAAAAAAACCCTCATCTAGAGAGCCATTGTCCACTAAACATCGCCTCGCTATAACTTTGAGGTATGTACGCATTGTTTCTCCATTGAATATAAATATATTTTTTGTGCTATTTCTAAATTGTGTTACTTTTCCATTACTAAAAGTGGTTTTACTGTTTTAGGTATTTAGCAACAGGGGAAAGTCTTGCTAGCATTCCTTATGGCTTTCGTATAGGGAAAAGCACTGCACATGCAGTTATTACTGAGACATGTGATGCTCTTTGGGAGGTTTTACAACCTTTAGTTTTGAAAGTATGGTCTCTTATCTTTAAAAATCCATTTCTACTAGTAATTTTAAATGTAATAAAAAAATGTGGACGGAAGCTGCGTTCGAGTACAGCCGTCAATGGCAATATCCTAACTGTTGTGGGGCCGTTGACGGTAAACACATTACAATACAACAGCCACCAAATAGCGGATCCATGTTATTTAATTATAAAGTAGACGTTAATGGGTTCCACAAGTCGCTTGTCAAACCCTTTGCGCTTGCCAATCTGCATTTCCGTAAACGTCTGGAAAATCCCCCAGCATGGCGCGCGGTATCAAAATTTTACCCCAGGCAAGCGACTTGTGGATTTCTTTAAGAATGTTTATGTGAACTGCAAGATCCTCAATACAAAAATTTTACTCTCACTAAAGGGTACAAACTCAATTGTATTGATGGCAGTGGTTGATGCTGAATACAGATTCTTGGCCGTGGATATCGGAGGGTATGGTTCTAACTCGGATGGTGGTATTTTTGGATCATCGGACATTGGTAAAGCATTAAACAGTGGACAAATAGGATTTCCCGAGCCAACCAAGCTACACGATAGCATCCGTTTGAAAGCTCGTCGAAACTTGATCGACATAGCGTTGTACAGAATCGGGTTGATGGCGCTTGCAGAACATCAAATACCACAGTTCCATGTAGCGCTCTTCCGCTAACGAGTTGTGGACTACGAGCAAACGATAGGGCAACCAGAAAATGGCAAAAACAGCCACGACAACCACCAACATTTTCACAACCTGGAAAATATCAAATTGAAAGAAAATCGTATCAAGCGACAATATTTTGAACTTTTGTTTAATTTAAAACTGAAAAGTGAAAAATAATGAATAGTTAAGCCTAAATTCAGAAACTAAAAAAAAAAATAACTCGTCAAGCCATGAATTTATTTATTAACATGAATATACATGTGTATCATTAGCCTTTCTATCATGTTATTCAGGGATGGGAGGGATCTTTCTGTAACATACGCGTTTAACGTCATCGCGCTAGCCAATCAAAATCGAGACACCTGGAAGTTCGAACAGCAGATGACCAGTTTAACGAAACCATAGAGATAGGAAAATATATACCTCTAGAGTCACAACATGGAAGCGTTTACATGGTTTTAAAAAGTGCGGCCTGCCTCGGGATATACGTTGTGACTCTAGAGGTATATATGTTCCTATCTCTATGAACGAAACTGTATGAGGATTGAGGGATACAATTTTCGGTTAGGTTTACCAAACTGCGTCAAGTGTATATTAAAAATGATCGCCGATACGTGAAAAAATATCTCAACACGATGCCCGAAGGTGATTTTAATCTTTTAAACAAAAAATAACTGCCTGCAATGTTTTTCCTGAAACTGAAAACTGTTGGTAAAGTGCTAGCCCTTGGCCATTAAGAAAATGAATGTAACGGTTGCAAATAAACTATTAACATTTGAAATCGTGAGAATTGATGATGATGGTTTTTTTCTGCTGTTGGAGGTAAATTCATGCGGTACTTGATCAATTTACAAGCATAATTAGCCTTTCGCATAACGAGAGCTTTAGCTTTAAAAACAAACCGCCGGAAAGTCTCTGACGTCACGCAAACTAAGCCCCTCCCATCCCTGAATATGTAGTTTAACTAGTCAATGCAGATATATATTCATGTTAATAAATAAATTCATGGTCAAGCCTAAATTAAGAAACTGAAAAATAATAACTCGTTAAGCCTAAATTCAGAAACTGAAAAATAATAACTCGTTAAGCCCAAATTCCCAACTTTACAACTTATTCATTAAGCCTAAACTCCAAAATTGACAATATATTCATTAAACCTTAATTCCCAACTTGACAACATATTCATTAAGCCTAAATTCCCAACTTGACAACATATTCATTAAGCCTAAATTCCCAACTTGACAACATATTCATTAAACCTAATTATAATGCCAAACTTTGAATAGACAAAAAATAAGTCAATTTCGAAAACTTACTAATTAAGCCTAATTACAAACTTCGAAGACTCGGGTAGACTAAGCCTACTTCAAATATTCGTATATTTCTCAAAAAACACAGCAGTCTTAGTCATAAAACCAAGGTAACCTTTAAGGTAGGTAGCCCATTAATTATTATTATTTAAATCCCAAATTTATCTCGGAAAGCCAGGGGAATTATAGGAGCATTTTGTCACGTTTCAAAATAATTCTAGGGTTATAGTTAGGCCTAATATTCACTGTCAGACACCTTCCAGCTAAACAAAGTAACAGAAATAATGGGATGTTAATATTTCCAGTCGTTAAGCACGTCTGTGGGATTTTCAGAGTTTGTCTTTTGGAATGAAATTTCAATTAGACGAGGAAAATACTTAAGGCTCTGTTTAATTTCTTTTTTTTCCCCCGCTTCACCCTAAGGACGTTTCTGGGGTTGTCGTATATTACCCCATTACAGTATGTAAGAAAGATAAAAACTAAGGCTTAGCTGGAAAAGAAATATTCAGCCCCATTTAATTTTGAATACAACTAAAAATAAATGGTTGGGGAAGGTTCAGCAATTTCAAACTTTAGTCTAGGCCCTAATTCTCCAAGGTTTAGTTTTTAAGCCTGAAAATAAATGTGTCACATAAAGTTTTCGAAACCAACATTTAGGCTTAGAGTTGTAATTAAATGGATGAAGAAATTCTAACATTTTTTTCGCAGACAATCATAAATTATATATGAAAAAAATTCATTAAAATTGCTGGAATACGAATAATGGTTCTTAAGCCTTAGTTTAAATTTAAATAATTGTAACAATAGAGGGTATCATCCTAAATTAAATTGGACTATTAAGACCAGGGGAGGAGCTTGTATCACATCCCTCTATTGACGTCATCCTGGTCTAAGCGTCGCGAGTTTACTTATGTACATCTCAAAGTGTCATCATTACACAGTTGAGATGGAGATATTTCAAATGTCGTTCTATTTTGAACATCAGCTGATTGAATATTCGGTAATTGCAAATTTGAAAATCCCCATTCCCGATAATGCCTTAAAACCAAACCCTGATTACAAGAACAGGTCGTCTAAGAAAACGCTATTGTTAGCAACGTTCCGTTGATGTTATTACAGCAGCAGAAATACAAAGGCTTAGCAAAATAAGAAGTGACCGTACCCTAAGGTCAAGGGTGAAAGTTTCTATTTTACTTCTCATTTGAAAGTCGGAAAACATTCCCTCAAAATAAAAAAAATATCGACCATGCGTAAAAGAAACAAAAAGTTTTATTTTATTCCAAGTTAGAAATAGATTAACTTCTAAAATTTGGAGAAAATGCGGCGAAAGTCAAGGGGGATTCTGGTGAAATATAGCTTTGGTTAACTTTACTTCTGCTAGAAAAAAAGATGGAAGGAGTTTTGCGAACAGAGTGAACTGAGTGACTTATCGTATAGCTCGCGGACTCAAGAAATAAATTTAGGCTTAACTATTCATTATTTTTCACTTTTCAGTTTTAAATTAAACAAAAGTTCAAAATATTGTCGCTTGATACGATTTTCTTTCAATTTGATATTTTCCAGGTTGTGAAAATGTTGGTGGTTGTCGTGGCTGTTTTTGCCATTTTCTGGTTGCCCTATCGTTTGCTCGTAGTCCACAACTCGTTAGCGGAAGAGCGCTACATGGAACTGTGGTATTTGATGTTCTGCAAGCGCCATCAACCCGATTCTGTACAACGCTATGTCGATCAAGTTTCGACGAGCTTTCAAACGGATGCTATCGTGCAATCGACATCGCCCTGGTCAAAGGAGCAGCCGAAACAGAACTCAAACTTTCTACACTAGCGTGGCTATACCAGCCGCTGGTTCCTCGCTGGGAGTCAATCACCAATTGTTTAATAACGGACACAAACAGATCGGTATATACTACTTCATTTATAATAAATTCCGTTAATAAGAACCTAATTATCGCGTATAAATCCTTTTCGGGAAAATATAATTTAAAGCTAAACATAACACGGGCGCCAGGGTCTTTTTTTTCTGCCAATAACAGCTTTACCCGAGAATGTCATTAAAAATGGTAGAAAACCTCTCTATCCCTAGCTTTTAATTAATTTCGCTCTTAAACAATAAGCGCCTGGTCTCCCGCGATGCTCATTAGTCACTCTTTAGGGCAACGACAAACATCTGGAGCTTACTTTTAATTTGAAAGAGAAAACTAGGCCTAGCTCTCGCGCTTAATTCCGAAAACGGAATTGCGGCATTCTTTTTCTTCAAAACCAACCGAGTCAAGATCAAAGAATATTTCGGAATTTTTAATTATCAATGGGCTGGTCGAATACAATAGGTTTTTGTAAAAGGACTTCAAGGAAAACATTAGATCCAGAATTTGTTCATTTTTACCAAGTAATATTGGTTGTGGTAAAAACAATTCCATGCCAGCAAAAGTGCATAGATATAAAAACACAAAGTAGCAATTCCCTGCCTTTGGCTGTAGACGACGTGTTAACTGAAAAGCAAATTACCCTCCTCTCAACCCCTTTTCACGAATTAACCAATAAGGGAAGAGTTTCTTGACGTCATAGGTTTATAGGAAGTAGTACATGATGCTGATGACCCAAACGTTAATTTTTGGTACTAGTCTTTGCTAGAATCTGCTATTTTTTAAGCCAATTCACGGCTTGTTCCCTGTGCCACCGTATGGAAGGTAAGCATACGCAAAGAGGGTTAGACACTATTCTGGGATAAAGGAGGGTCTTCTCCTATTACACGGCGCCAGAAAGTGTCAACGAAGAGTACTTTTTGTTTTTGTTCTATATACTTTTGATGCCCTCCATTGTTTGTCCCAACAAGCCCCCCCCCCCGAAAAAAAGGAAAAAAAAATTCATTAAAGTTAAGAAAATTGATGTTATTTTTTGACATATTTGGTTTAAGTTAGTTTTTCACCGAATTGTTTGAGGTTATTTAAATGTAAATTCACCTTTTCAAATTTTTTTTTTTACTGAAACAACAAGGACCGCATTTACCGTTGCCTTTTATGGCTGCTCAACTGCATTTATTTTCTTTTTCAGTTTTACTAGAAATATATATGGACATTTTCACAATCCCTAAAAAAAACATATTTTCTAAGAACAGACTTCTTTTCCGAGACTTTTTGAGAGAAAGTTCTTGACTTTTGCGCGTTTTTATACGATTATTAGGCCTAAAAAATGTTTGGCCTAATCTATTGTATAAAGTCAACTTGAAGAAAACAGTGACGCTATCCTATTTTAGAGTTGAATTCCAACTTTTTTCAAAACCTTTATTTGCTCTTTAAATCCCCAAATAAGTCTTATACTAGCCTATATTCCCAGGCAGTTATACTGTAGATAATTTAACGTTTAAACTTTATACGAAGTATATTTAAAGTTAAATGTATTGAACAGTAAAACAATATCGGCTTCTTTTTGTTCTATCTCAGGGTCGAGGAGCCGTAAGAAGCCAACAATTTTCCGGTGACTCCACCCCTTCACCGGTTCATCATACTGAACAAATTGATCTGACGTTATACGACACCAAAACTTCCAATCCTGAGGTATGATTCCTAGGCTTAGTTATAAGATATCTCTTTGATACGAGAGAAGACAGACAGACAACCAACAACCCCGATGGTTTCCAATATAACCTTTTTCTTTCAACCAAAAACACAAATATACGAGAACCGTGCGATGCGGTCATCTTTCTACCAACCCATTTATTTACTCTTGGAACAAACTATCTTCCTTTCGGGCGGGTTACTAGTTAGTATATTCCATTTCCAGTGTGTACGGGCGGCTATTTCCGCGGAAGTTACTGTACGTGATCCAAATCGGAAGTGGTGTTCGTGATAACGTGACTACTAAACCGTTTATACCGACGTTGCGTTACGTATCTCGAAAGCTCGATTTGTGATGGGTGTGTGTGTGTACGTCTTCAAGTCCGGTCAAAACTTTGTGATATTCACTGGTTCGATTATTTACTCGAACTAAATTCGACAGACGAGGACAAATTTGTACATTTTTGCTAGTGATTACGACGGGTAAAGGGCTTCAAAATTGAAATGATTTACGCCCAAATTGGATGCGACAAAAGTTACTCGGTGGTTTTGGATTTTATATCGTCACGGAGTCGAATAACTTGAAAGTTATTGAGTGGTTTTTGGTTTTTTTAATCGTCAAAAAAATGTCTTGTTTTTATTGTGATGAAGTAATTTGGTATTTGTCGTAAATTGAATAATAATCAATATTACTTCAAAGTTTAAATTCATGTTTCTTTTTTTTTTGATTGTTTTCTATTAATATATTTCTGTAAATTTTCGCTCTTAAGAATTATAACTCGCGCCTGTACCTATCGTAGAATGGAAAGTTTTCGGGGTTTTCTCTCCGACGCATCAACAGTAAGGAGCCCGAGCGACGAATTTTCCCGCTTGCAACCCACAAAGGGGTACGACCTCCCAGGTTTTTTGAAGAGAAAATTGGCGCCAGGGGAGAGAACCGAGAAGGCTTTCCAAGCTTAGTTATAATAGAAAAAAAAAAGCAGTCTTATGTTGAACATTGAAGCGATAGGAGCGATTTTTTTTACCTTCAATAAAATTATTTTGTTTTTTCATGTTTTAAAATCTTCGTTAATTTAAACCTAAATTAAACCCGCGATCAACCCTTTAGATTTTTCAGTAGTGAACAACCAGAATCACGTCATGGTACCGAAACAACGGGATTAATAAGAATTTAGGTTAGATTAATTAGGAAATTATTGCGAGAGAACGTTAAAATCTTCAAAGACACGAATTAATTAAGTCTACGAAGCGTGTTTTATCGACTCAAAATAAACGAGAACATGGATGATTCAGCAAGACTCGCCAGAAAGAGAGGATCTATAAGAAGTTCCATAACCAAGTTATGTAATGCCTTGGACAAAGCAACGAGTAGCGCGTCAGCGAATCCACTAACTAACCTGGAACTAACATCCTACAACCTGAAGTTGGTCGAAAAATTAAAGCAACTAAAGGCCATAGATGAGGAGATCCAAAACGAAATAACTGATGAAGAGGCGTATGATCAAGACACGGAAGAATGTGAAAAAATAGAAGACAAAGTTTTAGACTATCAAGCGATTTGTGCAGAAGCGATAGCCGAGAACAATAGAAACGCTTCTAGCTCTTCTTCGAGAATCGATTCACAGAACACTATCGTGACGCCAACAATCAGCAACACTAACCAGACTGGGAGCGGCAACAGTGCGATTCCACAGAACATTCCGACATTTCATTATCAAGCACAGCAGCCCAGAATTGCAGCAACCGTGAAATTGCCCAGAATAAATATTGAAAAATACTATGGTGAAATAAACAAGTGGCAAGAATTCTGGACTCAATATGAAGTAACGATTCACAAGAAAGACATGGACCCTGAAGACAAGTTAGTCTATTTAAAAAGTTATCTTGGAGGGACAGCATTAGCGAGTGTGTCAAGCCTAAATATGACTTACGGTGACGCAATAGAAAAACTGACTGATCGGTTCGGGAGAGTTGATTTACTCGTACAAGCTCACAGACAAAAATTACGGTCATTAGATCCGGTACATAAGTCGTCCGATGTAAAGGGTTTAAGAAAATTGCTCGATACACTCACAATAACGGTTAGTAGCCTACAAGCGTTGAACGTTGAGGACAACCCAAGCTACGGGACTTTCGTTATACCTATGATCACGGATTTACTTCCTGAAGATATTATTCTGAGTTTCACCAGAGAGAATAGAAGAATGAGAATCAACAGCATGGAAAGGTTGATAGAATTTCTCAGGGAAGAGGTCGAAAGTCGCGAACAATGCGCGAAATTGAAGAGAGTACCTATGAGTCAAGAAAAAGAGCATAAGAAACCGAGAGAATACTCAAATCACCGATCAAAACAAGATTCATCGACCTTCTCAGTCACGGCAGTAGCGAACCCCTCTAAGGAAGAAGAAAAATCCTGCATTTTCTGCAAGGAAGCTCATTAATTCGAGACGTGTAAAAAGCCGCTCACGGCTAACGAAAGAAAAGAATTTATGAGGGATTTCGGGTATTGTTTTGTCTGTCTTGGTAAAGGACACATTGCAAGGTTTTGCCACAGAAAGGGGGTGAAATGTAAATTCTGTGATAGGCGTCATAGCCACGTGGTATGCGAAAAACAGTACCCACCAGGCGGAAGCGTAGAGCCGAGAACAGAAGAAACGGGAAATGAAAATACCAACGTTTCCTTAGCGATAGCAGACACAGGCGAAATTGATGAAAAACCCGTAATTTACCTGCAAACGGCTTGGGTAAAAGTATCTTACAATGGACGAGAGAAAACCGTGAGAGTCCTGATTGACCCAGCAAGTCAGAGAACGTACATCCTGGCAAAAATATCCAAGGAGTTAAACCTACCTGTGTTGGGTACGGAAAGTTTGGATATAAACTCGTTCCCAGGAATCGTAACCAAGGTCACGAGATCAAGAGTGAAGTTCACCATTGGAAGTACTTACGATTCAAACACGGTTATCTTAGAAGCAATAGAAACTCCAAAGATTGGAGGGAAAATACCCACCATGCCACGAGAAGAGATCGAGAGCTTAACACAAGGAAAGGAGTGGAAGATAGCTGACACGCCACCTAACGAGGAGGCTTCAGGCGACGAAGAAATATCTCTGCTCTTAGGAGCTGATTTTATCTGGAAAATCACCACAGGCGAAGTAGAGAAATTGTCCCCAAAACTCAAGGCCATTGAGACGATGTTTGGATGGACCTTTCTCGGCCCTTACGTGCGAAAGACAGAAAACAAGAGGGATACAAGCGTGTATAGCGTGAACGTGTTCTCCACGATAGCGACCCCTTGCGATCCACACGATACTGAAGAAAAATTAATTTCCCAGAACCTAAGAGCCTTGTGGAACCTCGAATCCCTAGGAATAATTGACAAGTCAGATGACGAAATCAACCTTGAAAAGGCCATCGACGATGAATTCGATCGAACCATAGAATTTGATGGAGAACGTTATGTTGTAAGACTTCCGTTTAAGGATAACGTAAAGCTAACCAGCGACAATGAAATGGTAGCAGAAAGAAGATTCTACGGTCAAATGAAGAAATTTCGCAAGAAACCTCAACTTTTCAAAGACTACGCGGACGTCATTGAGTCTCACGTGAACAATGGAATAGCAGAAGTAGTAAAAACGCCGGGTACCCCTGGACGTACGTTTTACCTGCCTCACAACGAAGTCGTGAAGGAGAACAGAACCACTACGCGAACACGTGTAGTATTCGACGGATCATCCCATCCTGTAAACGCCCCTTCACTGAACGACTGCCTACACGCCGGACACCCACTGAACGTCAACTTATTGGGCATACTGGTCCAGTTTAGAAAGAATGCCATAGCTTTCACCGCTGACATAGAGAAGGCGTTCTTACAAGTTAAGTTGGCAGAAGAAGATCGAGACGTCACGCGATTCTTTTGGGTCGAGGGAAGAGAAATAGACCCAAACAAAATGAAAGTCGTAGTCTTGAGAATGACTAGAGTCCTGTTTGGACTCAACGCAAGTCCATTCTTACTCGGAGCAACCATTCGCCACCACACAGAAGGATATAAAGACACGTTTCCAGGTGCTTACCGAATATTGAAAGAGTTCCTTTACGTAGATGACGTAGTCGGAGGAGGCAAGGATAACGAAGAAGCTCTACGTCTAGCAAACGACGCGAAAGAGGTCCTAAGAAAGGCTGGCATGAACCTAAGAAAATTCCAGTCTAACTCGGAATGGTTGAACCAAGAATTGGAATCTGAAATTGACGGTACTGAAAGGTTGGAAGACGTATCCTTCAAAGTATTGGGCATAGCTTGGAAGCCGAAGAGAGATATTTTTTACTTCGAAGTAGACAGCCTTATGGAATTCTTGAGAAAACAAAAGAACACAAAAAGATTTATTCTTCAAGCTTCATCAAGAATCTTTGATCCAGTCGGATTTTTGTCACCCTTTTTTATAACAGTAAAATGTTTGTTCCAAGAGCTTTGGGTGAGAGGCACAAACTGGGATCAAAGGATAGACGAAGATCTGGTCGAACAATGGGAAAGTTGGTGTATGGACCTTCCCAGACTCATGGAAATAGAAGTACCAAGGTACTATGGTCACGGTCAAACGTGTCAACTCCACTGTTTTACGGATGCGAGTCAAAAAGCGTACGGAACAGTGATTTACCTGAGATCTGAAAACGAAGGTCGAGTAAAGGT
Source organism: Phalangium opilio (assembly GCF_054372755.1). NCBI lineage: Eukaryota > Metazoa > Arthropoda > Arachnida > Opiliones > Phalangiidae > Phalangium > Phalangium opilio. Next base: position 132,735 of record NW_028324254.1, read on the forward strand.
CGTTCTTTTGACCTCCAAGTCAAGAGTTGCGCCTCTCAAGGCACTCACAATACCCAAATTAGAATTAATGGCAGCAGTCCTCGGAACTAGATTGACAAAAACCATGGAGAAGAATTTCGTGGATGAGAAACCATCAAAACACTATTGGAGCGATTCCACTGTCACTCTTTCATGGATAAAGAGCAGCGCAAAAATTTGGAAACCTTTCGTAAACAATCGAGTTAGCGAAATTCATCAAAACACGGATCCAATTTTATGGAATCACGTGCCCGGAAAGTTAAATCCCGCCGATTTACTGACCAGGGGAATAAGCGCTTCCAAATTAAAAGAAAATGACACATGGTGGAATGGACCAGAGTTTCTATGGCAATCAGAGTCTGAATGGCCCAGTAAGAAAGAAGAGAGCTCTAAATTAACCCCAGAAGTTGAAGCTGAACGAAGAGCAAAGTATGAAGACTGCGCGGTTTACCTCGTCGCGAGTTCAAACCCCAAGATCGAACCTCTTTTGGAAATTGAGAAATATTCCAAGTACTCTAGAGTAGTAAGGATCGTGGCCTGGATGAAAAGATTTACATTCAATGCGAGAAACAAGCACCAAAAGAGACGGGGGGAGTTGAACACGCAAGAAATTCTCGAATCTGAAAATTATTGGATAAAAACCACCCAGAGGGATGCTTTTCCTTACGACATCGACGCGATGAAGGAGAAGAAAGATTTCAAGAAAGATTCACTGATCGCTGAATTAAAGCCATTCTTAGACCAGGAGGGTATTCTCCGCATGGGAGGAAGATTGGGATTTTCGGACCTCAAATTTGATGAAAAACACCCAATTATACTTCCCAGCCAAGGTCACTTCACACGGCTATTAATAAACAAGCATCACGAGGACGTTCTCCACATGGGAGTCAACGCTACGCTATCGAGTCTCCGTACACGTTTTTGGATTCCAAGAGGTCGACAAGTTGTCAAAAACGTGCTCTTTAGATGTTTAAAATGCGCGCGCGTGAAAGCTAAGGCTTTCGAATGTGAAACCGCGCCTCTACCGCCAATTCGCGTAAACGAAGGCGCGCCCTTTGAAAATACGGGAGTAGATTTTTGCGGACCGTTTTTGGTTAAAAATTACGTCGCGGAAAAGAAAGCATTCGTCGAATCAAAAAGCTATATCGCCTTGTTTACGTGCGCGACGACTCGAGCTGTCCACCTCGAAGTTGTATCAAATTTAAGCGCCAAGCATTTCATTATGGCTTTTAAGAGATTTGTGGCGCGTCGCGGAGTTTGTAGGATCATGATGTCAGACAATGCAAAAACATTCAAAAAGACTGAAAAAGAACTAAACAAACTATGGAAAACAGTAGTCACTCCAGAACTTATCCAGTAGTCTAGAGGATAAACGACAAATTTATATGGAATCATGCACTTTGTGAAGAAAGCATGAAACTTTGCACAATGATAAATAAGGGTATTCCTAATTAATTCGAGATTAGAGCCCACCTCTAACTCATCCGTGACATTTGTGACAAGCTTTCAAAAGTCCCCATAATGACATATATTTGAAATCTGAAATTTATGAAATTCCCCAAACTTCGATGCAGAGCGAAAGCCGCTTCGCCGGGACTGGCTAGAGGCATTTTCATAGGGGCCGTCTCTAAAGCGAAAACATACGCAATTTATGCAGCCTTAACGGATAGATATATTTTCTTAAAGCAATGGAATTATATAAAATATCGAGAATGTACAAAATTTTGATTTTTAATACTTAAAGGAGACAAATTTAAATGCATTTTAAGTAGCCCTCTTTCAATATTTTTCTTTTTCAATTATTTATTTTTTTTAAATTCTTTTTCACATCCGCCACATTTACAAAGTGCGGTGCAAGGTAAATTTGCTTTGACGCATTTGCACTTGCCATGACAACCTTTTAGGCACCCACATTTTATCATTTCGCGACAAGCTTCTGCGGCTGGTGGAATTGTCAACCATGTTGGTTGCCATTCTATGGTATTATCTGGTTGAACCAGTTTGGTCCACCCAAAGTCAGACGGGTCCGGTAGATCCGGCTGTTTTTCCAATGTCTGCCCAAAATGTGCCCACCCTGAAAAGCCACTCGAAGCACGTGTTGTAGCAACGCGTCTGCCGAAGGTGGTATGTTTTCAATGTCACGATTTTTTTGTGTGAATAAGGTTGTCTAGAGGATAAACGACAAATTTATATGGAATCATGCACTTTGTGAAGAAAGCATGAAACTTTGCACAATGATAAATAAGGGTATTCCTAATTAATTCGAGATTAGAGCCCACCTCTAACTCATCCGTGACATTTGTGACAAGCTTTCAAAAGTCCCCATAATGACATATATTTGAAATCTGAAATTTATGAAATTCCCCAAACTTCGATGCAGAGCGAAAGCCGCTTCGCCGGGACTGGCTAGAGGCATTTTCATAGGGGCCGTCTCTAAAGCGAAAACATACGCAATTTATGCAGCCTTAACGGATAGATATATTTTCTTAAAGCAATGGAATTATATAAAATATCGAGAATGTACAAAATTTTGATTTTTAATACTTAAAGGAGACAAATTTAAATGCATTTTAAGTAGCCCTCTTTCAATATTTTTCTTTTTCAATTATTTATTTTTTTTAAATTCTTTTTCACATCCGCCACATTTACAAAGTGCGGTGCAAGGTAAATTTGCTTTGACGCATTTGCACTTGCCATGACAACCTTTTAGGCACCCACATTTTATCATTTCGCGACAAGCTTCTGCGGCTGGTGGAATTGTCAACCATGTTGGTTGCCATTCTATGGTATTATCTGGTTGAACCAGTTTGGTCCACCCAAAGTCAGACGGGTCCGGTAGATCCGGCTGTTTTTCCAATGTCTGCCCAAAATGTGCCCACCCTGAAAAGCCACTCGAAGCACGTGTTGTAGCAACGCGTCTGCCGAAGGTGGTATGTTTTCAATGTCACGATTTTTTTGTGTGAATAAGGTTTTTCTTGCTTGGTTGACTTTTTCGTCAGAACTACACCGATCATACGTTAGTATCACAAATCTCCCTATAGTTGGAAAAATTTATTTAACGGCCGTTATAGAAGGCCTTCTAGATAAAGCGGGAGTTAGTTCTTTAAATACATTCCAAGTTGACCACGCGGTTTTCTTTCCTTTTCCGTTAAAATGTGAGGTGGTATCACATCCTGTGAGAGCGTGGATGGCATCGCCTCGCATTTGTCTTTTCCTATTTTGTAAGCGTAACGTGTTGCGTCTATGTAACGAACGCCAGTAATATGTGCCAGTGAGACGCTTAGAACCAAGACATCAGTATCCACGGTTCTAATCAAAATGGATCTATGTCCTTACTTCACGCCGTCCAAAACATGAAGGAGCATCCTCGTATCTGCTACCTCGTGAAAACAAGGAGAAATGTCTCCGAAATTGCCTTCAACAAAGCAAATTACGTTTTCACCATTTGTGACGAATATGGCTCCTGGAAACTGAGACGCGACAACCTTTTGACTTAAAAATGCAAACAATTCCTTCTTGTTTTCTTCGTGCCTTAGAAATTCTGGCCAATTGCGTGGCAAATCTTTTCTACCTTCAACCCTAACTCTCAATCCCTTACCACGCTCCCCTTTAAGGCTGCCATTCAGGTACACGTCAAAGACGACATCTACACGGCGAACGGAACCGATGAACTGGGAACGTATGTATTTTTAAAATATAGTTGCGTAATCAGAGAACGTTTTACCGTTGCCTGGTTTGATGATATAGACAATCACAGCACCATGGAGTACGATCAAATCAGATTCGAATGTTGTAGTGATATCGTCGTCGTCTGTCAACATATCTTCTAAGCAATGCGTTAGGTCAGACTTGGTACCGAAGCGTATGACACCATTATCCGACAATGAAGGTGGGCAAGGTTGGTTTTCGTGTCGAAAAAAAATCTTCTAGATCGCCCATACGGCCATAGTCTTGAAAATAAATTTCGATCATTCTTCATGGCCGCTATTTGAAGTTGGTTTTTGGAAATCGCGTGGTCAACTTGGAATGTATTTAAAGAACCAACTCCCGCTTTACAAGCCATATCTAGAAGGCCTTCTATAACGGCCGTTAAAAAAATTTTCCCAACTATAGGGAGATTTGTGATACTAACGTATGATCGGTGTAGTTCTGACGAAAAAGTCAACCAAGCAAGAAAAACCTTATTCACACAAAAAAATCGTGACATTGATAACATACCACCTTCGGCAGACGCGTTGCTACAACACGTGCTTCGAGTGGCTTTTCAGCGTGGGCACATTTGGGGCAGACATTGGAAAAACAGCCGGATCTACCGGACCCGTCTGACTTTGGGTGGACCAAACTGGTTCAACCAGATAATACCATAGAATGGCAACCAACATGGTTGACAATTGGTTGTCATGGCAAGTGCAAATGCGTCAAAGCAAATTTACCTTGCACCGCACTTTGTAAATGTGGCGGATGTGAAAAAGAATTAAAAAAAAAATAAATAATTGAAAAAGAAAAATATTGAAAGAGGGCTACTTAAAATGCATTTAAATTTGTCTCTTTTAAGTATTAAAAATCAAAATTTTGTACATTCCATTGCTTTAAGAAAATATATCTATCCGTTAAGGCTGCATAAATTGCGTATGTTTTCGCTTTAGAGACGGCCCCTATGGAAATGCCTCTAGCCAGTCCCGGCGAAGCGGCTTTCGCTCTGCATCGAAGTTTGGGGAATTTCATAAATTTCAGATTTCAAATATATATGTCATTATGGGGACTTTTGAAAGCTTGTCACAAATGTCACAGATGAGTTAGAGGTGGGCTCTAATCTCGAATTAATTAGGAATACCCTTATTTGTCATTGTGCAAAATTTCATGCTTTCTTCACAAAGTGCATGATTGTTTTGCTTATCCTATAGACTACAGTATTTCGGAGAGAAGAAGATAGACTGGAGATATATAGTCGATCGCGCTCCTTGGTGGGGTGGGATGTGGGAGAGAATGGTTGGAGTACTGAAGGGTTGTTTGAAAAAAGTTGTAGGTCGTGCCTTATTAACGTACGAGGAATTAGAAACCGTCGTCATAGAAGCAGAATCGGTTGTAAATTCACGACCTATTAGCTACATTTATAGCGATCAAAGCGAACCTTCAGCGCTCACACCATCCCATTTTCTTATTGGGAAAAGATTAGATACGCTACCCCCCAGAAAGTTCAAATTAGGAGAGTTGCAAATTGGCTATGGAGATTTAGAAAAAAGGTGGAAATACCGCCAAGAGTTGCTAAATAGGTTCTGGATCAGATGGAGAAAAGATTATCTCCTTGAATTAAGGTCTGCCCAGAAATCAGGGAAACTTGTAGCTAACTCTAGAGAACCCAAAGTGGGAGATGTTGTCATTCTAAAAGATGAGCGAATTCAACGTCATCTTTGGAAACTGTGTAGAATAACTAATTTACATGTAGGAAGGGATGGAATTGTTAGATCTGCCACGTTAAAAACTCATTTAGGCTCAGAGATAAAAAGACCACTGCACAGTGGCGGCGCAAGTCAAGTGGAGGCCCCAAGCGGTAACCATTTTGGGGCCCCCAAACTCGAGATATTAAAATTAAATAGTAGTTGTAAGAAGGAATTTATATAAGGCCTAAAATAGCGTCCGGTGCGCGCGTGATAGTCGACAATCCCCCTTAATGGGTGGGGGGAGGGGTTGGAAAAGGAGCCGGGACTTATTATTTTATCTTATACCGTTTTTTGGGTCGCCTGAGAGCGCTCCGAGATCGCTCCAAATTTACGTGTTACGTCATCGCTCTAGCTCGGAGGACCAAATGAAAGACCAAAGTTTTTTCAGAGCGGTTTTGTGACATCTTCAGGCGCTCCGTCTCTAGACTCGGAGCGGTTGGGATCAATCCGGGAGGAAACCGGGAGTGAGCGACTGGGTTATTGTAAGACGCGCCGCCGTCTCGGAACAGCTCGTTTTTACCCGAGGGGTCGGACGTTTGTCAAAATCCCGTACAGTTCGTTTGAAATATATTAAAATCTCTCTCGAAAATCTCGAAATCCCGAAATCTTACCCTTAAAATCTCAAAATCCCGAAATCTCACGTCAAAATCTCACGTGAAAATCTGAAAATCCCAAAATCCCTACCTCAAAATCTGAAAATCCCAAAATCCCTACCTCAAAATCTGAAAATCCCGAAATCCCTACCTTAAAATCTAAAAATCCCGAAATCTTCACCTAAAATCCCGAAATCCCACATTAGAATCTAGAAATCCCGAAATCTTAACGTAAAATCCCGAAATCTCACCGTAAAATATGAAAATCTGAAAACCCCTAGGCTTACAATACATGTTTTGCATCTATTGGGTAAAACCCTGCCTTCCATCTCGATTTTTGGCGCCTGCGCTATATAAGAGTACTGTATTACAAATTAGACTATTTTTGTCGATTTTTCTCCGGTATTCATTACGGTAAATTAAAACCAATTTATAGTCTAAAACCTAAACCTATTTTTCAAAATCTCGAAATATCCTTTGAACATTGGAAGTTATTAGTAACTGCAAAAATCCAAAATTTCATCAAAAATCCGAAAATCTCCTTCAAAATCTGAAAATCTCCTTCAAAATCTGAAAATCTCCTTCAAAATCTGAAAATCTCCTTCAAAATCTTAAAATCTCCTTCAAAATCTGAAAATCTCCTTCAAAATCTGAAAATCTTGTTCCAAATCCCGAAATCTCCTTCAAAATCTGGAAATCGCGTTCAAAATCTGAAAATCTCATTGAAAATCCCGAAATCTTAAAATCTTGGACTAGATTTCAAGATTTCTAAAATCTCAGTCAGAATCTCAAAATCTGGGGATAATCTCAAAATTTTGAAATCTCAAAATCCCGTACACTAAAATGCCGAACGTCCGACCCCTCATTTTTACCGCAAAGAAAAACGCTATGTTTTCCATCATCTAATTCTTTTACCTTTTCGTTAAGCCTTGGTTTGGTTTTGGAACTCGTGAAATCATAGGTACACTTGATTCGATTTAGAAACAATTACAGAACGAACTATTTTCACGTAGAGACACATATTCAAAATCCATCAAGTTATGTATGTTCAAAAACTTGTTCATGGCAATTAAAAGCAACCGTCGTAAAGTTTCAGCAAAGAGGAGAGAAAGACGGAGAGACAATCAGTATAGGCAGCCGTGATCCATGCGTGGTGAAAGCGGGGTAAATCTACGGTACACCGCGGCGCCTGAGCGCAGCTTTCTCGCGCATAGTTGTGGTAGGGGATGACAGAGATAAGGCGAGGAGGTCAATCCGAATCCCCCCATGTGCAAACGATGTGCGTCCTAAAACTAAACGTACCGAAAATTGTTTTTACTACCCCCTATTTTCCCATTTTTCGACGGATTTTATAAAACGCTTTTCTATCTCCCTCTCTCTCCTCTTTGGTTTCAGCCCCGCGGGCAGCCTCCATTTTCTGTTTTCTTTGCTCGAGGTTTGCTTTTTCTCTAGTCGAACTCGGAATCATTCGCGTCCGTATGGCCTATCCCCATGGGATCCAATGGGAAAGTGCAGAGCAATTACGGGCATGAAAGGCTTACTTGTCCACTGACACCGGCGTAAGAGTAGAAGCATAAAATCTCGCGACTTAGGTCTTCTTATATAAATCCCTTCTTGGTATAATACTGAAAGGGAAAATATTCGTCATTTATTTCCTTTTAAAACTATTAGTCTCTTCCATTTTTTACTTTGAAAAAAAATTGTTAATGGATGAAAATTAATTCTGCTCAACTCGGGGCCCCATGGCATCCCGGGGCCCCAAGCATTGGCATAGCATAGCATAGCAGAGCAGAGCATAGCATAGCATAGCATAGCATAGCATAGCATAGCAAAGCATAGCATAGCATAGCATAGCTTAGCATAGCATAGCATAGCATAGCATAGCATAGCTTAGCATAGCATAGCTTAGCATAGCATAGCATAGCATTAGCATAGCATAGCATAGCATAGCATAGCATAGCATAGCAAAGCATAGCATAGCATAGCATAGCATAGCATAGCATAGCATTAGCATAGCATTAGCATAGCATTAGCATAGCATTAGCATAGCATAGCATAGCCTAGCATAGCATAGCAAAGCATAGCATAGCATAGCATAGCATAGCATAGCATAGCATAGCATAGCATAGCATAGCATTAGCATAGCATAGCATTAGCATAGATTTAGCATAGAATTAGCATAGCATAGCATAGCATAGCATAGCATAGCATAGCATTAGCATAGCATAGCATAGCATAGCATAGCATAGCATAGCATAGCATAGCAGAGCAGAGCATAGCATAGCATAGCATAGCATAGCATAGCAGAGCAGAGCAGAGCAGAGCAGAGCATAGCATAGCATAGCATAGCATAGCATAGCATAGCATAGCATAGCATAGCATAGCATAGCATGCATAGCATAGCATAGCATAGCATAGCATAGCATAGCATAGCATAGCATAGCATTAGGATAGCATTAGCATAGCATAGCATAGCATAGCATAGCATAGCATAGCATTAGCATAGCATAGCATAGCATAGCATAGCATAGCATAGCATAGCATTAGCATAGCATAGCATTAGCATAGCATTAGCATAGCATTAGCATAGCATAGCATAGCATAGCATTAGCATAGCATAGCATAGCATAGCATAGCATAGCATAGCATAGCAGAGAATTAGCATAGCAAAGCATAGCATAGCATAGCATAGCATAGCATAGCATAGCATTAGCATAGCATTAGCATAGCATAGCATAGCATAGCATAAGCATAGCATAGCATAGCATAGCATTAGCATAGCATAGCATAGCATAGCATAGCATAGCATAGCATAGCATAGCATAGCATAGCATAGCATTAGCATAGCATAGCATAGCATAGCGTAGCATAGCATAGCATAGCATAGCATAGCATAGCATTAGCATAGCATAGCATTAGCATAGCATTAGCATTGCATTAGCATAGCATAGCATAGCATAGCATAGCATAGCATAGCATAGCATAGCATAGCATAGCATTAGCATAGCATAGCATAGCATAGCATAGCATAGCATAGCATAGCATAGCATTAGCATAGCATAGCATTAGCATAGCATAGCATAGCAGAGCAGAGCATAGCATAGCATAGCATAGCATAGCATAGCATAGCAGAGCAGAGCAGAGCATAGCATAGCATAGCATAGCATAGCATAGCATAGCATAGCATAGCATAGCATAGCATAGCATAGCATAGCAAAGCATAGCATAGCATAGCATAGCTTAGCATAGCATAGCATAGCATAGCATAGCATAGCATAGCATAGCTTAGCATAGCATAGCTTAGCATAGCATAGCACAGCATGCATAGCATAGCATAGCATAGCATAGCATAGCATAGCATAGCATAGCATAGCATAGCATAGCATAGCATAGCATAGCATAGCATATGAGCATAGCATAGCATAGCATAGCATAGCATAGCATAGCAGAGCAGAGCATAGCATAGCATAGCATAGCATAGCATAGCAGAGCAGAGCAGAGCATAGCATAGCATAGCATAACATAGCATAGCATAGCATAGCATAGCATAGCATAGCATAGCATAGCATAGCATAGCATGCATAGCATAGCATAGCATGCATAGCATAGCATAGCATAGCATAGCATAGCATTAGGATAGCATTAGCATAGCATAGCATAGCATAGCATAGCATTAGCATAGCATTAGCATAGCATTAGCATAGCATAGCATAGCCTAGCATAGCATAGCAAAGCATAGCATAGCATAGCATAGCATAGCATAGCATAGCATAGCATAGCATAGCATTAGCATAGCATAGCATTAGCATAGATTTAGCATAGAATTAGCATAGCATAGCATAGCATAGCATTAGCATAGCATAGCATAGCATAGCATAGCATAGCATAGCATAGCATAGCAGAGCAGAGCATAGCATAGCATAGCATAGCATAGCATAGCATAGCATAGCATAGCAGAGCAGAGCAGAGCAGAGCATAGCATAGCATAGCATAGCATAGCATGCATAGCATAGCATAGCATAGCATAGCATAGCATAGCATAGCATGCATAGCATAGCATAGCATGCATAGCATAGCATAGCATAGCATAGCATAGCATTAGGATAGCATTAGCATAGCATAGCATAGCATAGCATAGCATAGCATAGCATTAGCATAGCATAGCATAGCATAGCATAGCATAGCATAGCATTAGCATAGCATAGCATTAGCATAGCATAGCATAGCATAGCATAGCATAGCAGAGAATTAGCATAGCATAGCATAGCATAGCATAGCATAGCATAGCATTAGCATAGCATAGCATTAGCATAGCATTAGCATAGCATTAGCATAGCATAGCATAGCATAGCATTAGCATAGCATAGCATAGCATAGCATAGCATAGCATATAGCATAGCATTAGGATAGCATTAGCATAGCATAGCATAGCATAGCATAGCATAGCATAGCATTAGGATAGCATTAGCATAGCATAGCATAGGATAGCATAGCATTAGCATAGCATAGCATAGCATAGCATTAGCATAGCATTAGCATAGCATTAGCATAGCATAGCATAGCATAGCATTAGCATAGCATAGCATAGCATAGCATAGCATAGCATTAGCATAGCATAGCATAGCATTAGCATAGCATAGCATAGCATAGGATAGCATAGCATTAGCATAGCATAGCATAGCATAGCATTAGCATAGCATTAGCATAGCATTAGCATAGCATAGCATAGCATAGCATAGCATAGCATTAGCATAGCATAGCATAGCATAGCATAGCATAGCATAGCATTAGCATAGCATAGCATAGCATTAGGATAGCATTAGCATAGCATAGCATAGCATAGCATAGCATTAGGATAGCATTAGCATAGCATAGCATTAGCATAGCATAGCATAGCATAGCATTAGCATAGCATTAGCATAGCATTAGCATAGCATAGCATAGCATAGCATTAGCATAGCATAGCATAGCATAGCATTAGCATAGCATAGCATTAGCATAGCATAGCATAGCATAGCATAGCATAGCATAGCATAGCATTAGCATAGCATAGCATAGCATAGCGTAGCGTAGCGTAGCATAGCATAGCATAGCATAGCATTAGCATATCATAGCATTAGCATAGCATTAGCATTGCATTAGCATAGCATAGCATAGCATAGCATAGCATAGCATAGCATAGCATTAGCATAGCATAGCATAGCATAGCATAGCATAGCATAGCATAGCATAGCATTAGCATAGCATAGCATTAGCATAGCATAGCATAGCAGAGCAGAGCATAGCATAGCATAGCATAGCATAGCAGAGCAGAGCATAGCATAGCATAGCATAGCATAACATAGCATAGCATAGCATAGCATAGCAGAGCATAGCATAGCATAGCATAGCATAGCATAGCATAGCATAGCATAGCATAGCATAGCAGAGCAGAGCAGAGCAGAGCATAGCATAGCATAGCATAGCATAGCATAGCATAGCATAGCATAGCATAGCAAAGCATAGCATAGCATAGCATAGCTTAGCATAGCATAGCATAGCATAGCATAGCATAGCTTAGCATAGCATAGCTTAGCATAGCATAGCATAGCATAGCATAGCATAGCATAGCATTAGCATAGCATTAGCATAGCATTAGCATAGCATAGCATAGCATAGCATAGCATAGCATAGCATAGCAAAGCATAGCATAGCATAGCATAGCATAGCATAGCATAGCATAGCATAGCATAGCATTAGCATAGCATAGCATTAGCATAGAATTAGCATAGAATTAGCATAGCATAGCATAGCATAGCATAGCATTAGCATAGCATAGCATAGCATAGCATAGCATAGCATAGCATAGCATAGCATAGCATAGCATTAGCATAGCATAGCATTAGCATAGCATAGCATAGCATTAGCATAGCATAGCATAGCATAGCATAGCATAGCATAGCATTAGGATAGCATTAGCATAGCATAGCATTAGGATAGCATTAGCATAGCATAGCATAGCATTAGTATAGCTTAGCATAGCATAGCATTAGCATAGCATAGCATAGCATAGCATTAGCATAGCATAGCATTAGCATAGCATAGCATAGCATTAGCATAGCATAGCATAGCATTAGCATCGCATAGCATAGCATAGCATAGCATAGCATAGCATTAGGATAGCATTAGCATAGCATAGCATAGCATAGCATAGCATAGCATAGCATTAGGATAGCATTAGCATAGCATAGCATAGCATAGCTTAGCATAGCATAGCTTAGCATAGCATAGCATAGCATAGCATAGCATAGCATAGCATTAGCATAGCATTAGCATAGCATTAGCATAGCATAGCATAGCATAGCATAGCATAGCATAGCATAGCAAAGCATAGCATAGCATAGCATAGCATAGCATAGCATAGCATAGCATAGCATAGCATTAGCATAGCATAGCATTAGCATAGAATTAGCATAGAATTAGCATAGCATAGCATAGCATAGCATAGCATTAGCATAGCATAGCATAGCATAGCATAGCATAGCATAGAATAGCATAGCATAGCATTAGCATAGCATAGCATTAGCATAGCATAGCATAGCATTAGCATAGCATAGCATAGCATAGCATAGCATTAGGATAGCATTAGCATAGCATAGCATTAGGATAGCATTAGCATAGCATAGCATAGCATTAGTATAGCTTAGCATAGCATAGCATTAGCATAGCATAGCATAGCATAGCATTAGCATAGCATAGCATTAGCATAGCATAGCATAGCATTAGCATAGCATAGCATAGCATTAGCATCGCATAGCATAGCATAGCATAGCATAGCATAGCATTAGGATAGCATTAGCATAGCAGAGCATAGCATAGCATAGCATAGCATAGCATTAGGATAGCATTAGCATAGCATAGCATAGCATTAGCATTAGCATAGCATAGCATAGCATTAGCATAGCATAGCATAGCATAGCATTAGCATAGCATAGCATTAGCATAGCATTAGCATAGCATAGCATAGCATCGCATTAGCATAGCATAGCATAGCATAGCATAGCATAGCATAGCATAGCATATTATAGCATAGCATAGCATTAGCATAGCATAGCATAGCATAGCATAGCATAGCATAGCATAGCATAGCATAGCATAGCATAGCATAGCATAGCATAGCATATAGCATAGCATAGCATATAGCATAGCATATAGCATAGCATATAGCATAGCATATAGCATAGCATAGCATAGCATAGCATAGCATAGCATAGCATAGCAACGTTCCGTTGATGTTATTACAGCAGCAGAAATACAAAGGCTTAGCAAAATAAGAAGTACCCTAAGGTCAAGGGTGAAAGTTTCTATTTTCCTTCTCATTTGAAAGTCGGAAAACATTCCCTCAAAATAAAAAAAATATCGACCATGCGTAAAAGAAACAAAAAGTTTTATTTTATTCCAAGTTAGAAATAGATTAACTTCTAAAATTTGGAGAAAATGCGGCGAAAGTCAAGGGGGATTCTGGTGAAATATAGCTTTGGTTAACTTTACTTCTGCTAGAAAAAAAGATGGAAGGAGTTTTGCGAACAGAGTGAACTGAGTGACTTATCGTATAGCTCGCGGACTCAAGAAATAAATAAAAAAACTTTCCAAATACGACTTTGTCGAACAGGGAATTGGAAACTTCTGTAAATTTCTTTTACTCGCTCACATCCTTATTGAATTTCTTAAATATTTTCATGAATAATGATTCAATAACCTATACAGTAAGTACTTAAGTATTTGACGATGATTTAAAGTTGAATATTCTTTAAGAAAATTTTATAAATTCCTGATAACAGTTCTAAAAATATTTTTCTTGAAATTCCCTTATAAATATGATCATGAATACTTTCGGAACTTTACACGAATGTCACCCGAGACATTTGATGAACTGGCCAAGCTTTTGCATGGCTCATTAAAAAAAAAACCCTCATCTAGAGAGCCATTGTCCACTAAACATCGCCTCGCTATAACTTTGAGGTATGTACGCATTGTTTCTCCATTGAATATAAATATATTTTTTGTGCTATTTCTAAATTGTGTTACTTTTCCATTACTAAAAGTGGTTTTACTGTTTTAGGTATTTAGCAACAGGGGAAAGTCTTGCTAGCATTCCTTATGGCTTTCGTATAGGGAAAAGCACTGCACATGCAGTTATTACTGAGACATGTGATGCTCTTTGGGAGGTTTTACAACCTTTAGTTTTGAAAGTATGGTCTCTTATCTTTAAAAATCCATTTCTACTAGTAATTTTAAATGTAATAAAAAAATGTGGACGGAAGCTGCGTTCGAGTACAGCCGTCAATGGCAATATCCTAACTGTTGTGGGGCCGTTGACGGTAAACACATTACAATACAACAGCCACCAAATAGCGGATCCATGTTATTTAATTATAAAGTAGACGTTAATGGGTTCCACAAGTCGCTTGTCAAACCCTTTGCGCTTGCCAATCTGCATTTCCGTAAACGTCTGGAAAATCCCCCAGCATGGCGCGCGGTATCAAAATTTTACCCCAGGCAAGCGACTTGTGGATTTCTTTAAGAATGTTTATGTGAACTGCAAGATAGTAGATAGAAAGTATTACCTCTGGCCCACTGGCGTCAGACAGTGCCAGATGGCACCAATAAATATGGCGTCAATGAATCAGACATGACGTCCACCGCATTTTTTTTTTTTTTTTTTTTTTTTTTCTGGCGTCAATGAATCAAACATGGCGCCCACACCATTTTTCTTCTTATGACGCCAGTAAATCAAAAATTTTTCCCCCAATTTTGTTGTGACGTCAGTGAAACGTACATGACGTGTTCTACTATGGCGTCAGTGAATCAATCATGGCGTCAATGTTAGGCTTAAGCGTCATATTCGACAACGTGGAAAATAACCCTTGTCTTACACGTGGTTTAAACGTCGTGTACACTATAAGAACGTGATTGGTCTAAAAAGTGCGCCATGTTTACATGGTCTGAAGGTCACGTGACATTAAAGTATAAAAGAAGAGGACGGTTTAAAGATAAGGCATTCCTTCCTTGAAGTACCGATCCAGATCCGAAAATGTAAGTATAATTTCTCATAAAATTTTAGTGTTATAATCTTGGTCCGCATCCCATTAGATGTGATTACCATATTTAATGTGAATATTTAGGGACAACTCCAACGTGTTCGAGATTTCCTCAACTAAGTCAGTTAGTGTAACGTCGGACTGTAGGATTAGACTAGGAATGACCGATGGCTCAACTGGGATCGTATTAAGCGAGGAGGAATATATGCAACTTTACGGGATGAAGGACACCATAAACGGATTTTTCGGGAAGGACGACGCTCAACCCACCACGTGCTTTTTCGAGGGATCGATGGACAAGCGAATTCAACTCGTAACTTATCAGGATAGGAAGATGTTAAATATCCGTCAAGTGATCCAGGGGCAGGGAGCGAACTACGGAATCCAATACCCAACTAGGAATGGATTTGCCATAGGACCATTCCTATGGGAGAAGTTGTTGGAAAAACACATTCAGGTGACGACATTCATTACCGAGGCGAAACGTGTGGAGAGTGCGATTAAGGGCATAGTAATACAGCAACTAACTGAGGGAATAAAGAATTCGTGCAACGGCTGCATTATCGACCATCCTTCACAATTACAGCACGATTGTATAATGATGGAATGGAGTGAACGTGTAGATGAACATTATTCTAATGCCGTGTCTAATTTAAATATCGAGATGATAGTTAATATTTTTAATAATTCCACTTTCTTAAGTTTTCAATTCTGCAAGCAAATGGTTTCTCTAAGTGTATGCAACTCTAAAAAATTCTTGTAATACATTGAATTTAAATAATAAATATTCAAATTTAATACTTTTTCATTAACCTTAATATAAGCATATTTCAAATTTTAGGAGTGATTCAAATTTAATACTATTTAACTGAATATATAGGCATATTTCAAATTTTAAGAGTTATTTCAATTTAATACTTCTATATATAAACTTTAGAAATTATTTCAACTTAAACCAATTTCTCTTTATTGATAGGCCTATTTCAAGGATAGGAAATGTAAATAACGAGGTCGGTGATCGGGAATAGAGAAACTCGAACGGTAAATAAACGGCCTATGTCAATAATTAGAAATCATGATAAGCGCTTGTATGAAACTCTAACACCGAGTGTCGACATGGGATAATAGTTGGGGTTGCAATGTTTGTTTAAGCTAGGAAACTTGTAAATAAATAAGCTCGATTGATACTTGGCGCGAATTTCGAAACATGACGCGGTGAGAGGCCTATTTCGCATTTTCAAGGATAGTAAATGCAAATAACGAGGTCGATGACCGGGAATAGAGAAACTCGGAAGGTAAATAAACGGCCTATGTCAATAATTAGAAATCATGATAAGCGCTTGTATGAAACTCTGGCACCGAGTGTCGACATGGTGTGATAGTTCGGGTTGCAATGTTTCTGTTCGGTGTTTCACTATTTCTGTTCAGTGTTTCACTATTTCTGTTCGGTGTTTCACTATTTCTGTTTAGTGTTTCACTATTTCTGTTCGGTGTTTCACTATATCTGTTCGGTGTTTCACTATATCTGTTCGGTGTTTCACCATTTATGTTCAGTGTTTCACCATTTCTGTTCAGTGTTTCACTATTTCTGTTCGGAGTTTCACTATTTCTGTTCGGTGTTTCACTATTTCTGTTCGGTGTTTCACTATTTCTGTTCAGTGTTTCACTATTTCTGTTCAGTGTTTCACTATTTCTGTTCGGTGTTTCACTATTTCTGTTTAGTGTTTCACTATTTCCGTTCGGTGTTTCACTATATCTGTTCGGTGTTTCACTATATCTGTTCGGTGTTTCACCATTTCTGTTCGGTGTTTCACCATTTCTGTTCGGTGTTTCACTATTTCTGTTCGGTGTTCCACTATTTCTGTTCAGAGTTTCATTATTCCTGTTCGGTGTTTCCCTATTTCTGTTCGGTGTTTCACTATTTCTGTTCAGTATTTCACTATTTCTGTCCAGTCTTTCACTCCTTCTGTTCAGAGTTTCACTATTTCTGTTCGGTGTTTCACTATTTATTTTCAGTGTTTCACTATTTCTGTTCAGAGTTTCACTATTTCTGTTCAGAGTTTCACTATTTCTGTTCGGTGTTTCATTATTTCTGTTCGGTGTTTCACTATTTCTGTTCAGTGTTTCACTATTTCTGTTCGGTGTTTCACTATTTCTGTTCGGTGTTTCACCATTTCTGTTCGGTGTTTCACCATTTCTGTTCGGTGTTTCACTCTTTCTGTTCAATGTTTCACTCTTTATGTTCCATGTTTCACTCTTTCCGCTCAATGTTTTACTCTTTCTGTTCAATGTTTCACTCTTTCCGCTCAATGTTTTACTCTTTCTGTTCAATGTTCCACTCTTTCTGTTCAATGTTTCACTCTTTCTGTTCAATGTTTCACTCTTTCTGTTCAATGTTTCACTCTTTCTGTTCAATGTTTCACTCTTTCTGTTCAATGCTTCACTCTTTCTGTTCAATGTTTCACTCTTTCTGTTCAATGTTTTACTCTTTCTGTTCAATGTTTCACTCTTTCTGTTCAATGTTTTACTCTTTCTGTTTAATGTTTTACTCTTTCTGTTCAATGTTTTACTCTTTCTGTTCGGTGTTTCACTATTTCTGTTTAGTGTTTCACCATTTCTGTTCGGTGTTTCACTATTTCTGTTCGGTGTTCCACTATTTCTGTTCGGTGTTTCACTATTTCTGTTCGGTGTTCCACTATTTCTGTTCGGTGTTTCACTATTTCTGTTCAGAGTTTCACTATTTCTGTTCAGAGTTTCACTATTTCTGTTCAGTGTTTCACTATTTATGTTCAGTGTTTCACTATTTCTGTTCCGAGTTTCACTATTTCTGTTCAGTGTTTCACTATTTCTGTTCAGTGTTTCATTATTTCTGTTCAGAGTTTCACTCTTTCTGTTCAAAGTTTCACTAATGCTGTTCAAAGTTTCACTCTTTCTGTGCAAAGTTTCAGTCTTTCAGTTCACTATTTATGTTCAAAGTTTCACTATTTATGTTCATAGTTTCACTATTTATGTTCATAGTTTCACTATTTATGTTCAAAGTTTCACTATTTATGTTCAAAGTTTCACTATTTATGTTCAAAGTTTCACTATTTATGTTCAAAGTTTCATTAGTTCAAAGTTTCACTATTTCTTTTCAAAGTTTCGCTATTTCTGTTCACCTAGAATATAAACGTCTTACTCTTAATCGGAATACATTAATTTATGATTTTAAATTTCTTTAGTATTGTGAGATTTAGAACTCTAGATAAATTCCTAATCCAACTGCAAAAGTTAATATGGAAAACGAATTTTCAAGGTGAAAGATACGTAATGTAAAACGGATGATTTCAAAGTTCAGACTAAATAACAGAAAATCAATGAAACACCATCTCCTCATTATCATTAATTTATGTTTTGATATTATTGCAGTTTGGTTTCTAATATGTTTATAGGTATTTACGTAACAGAAAACGTTTTCAAATGGTCGAATTGCGATTAAGTTTTCTTCACAAGAAACTAAAAAAGTGGTTGAAAGTGACATGAAGTGTCTATAATTCATTTTAAAGTATCGGCAAAACACTAAAAATTGGTTAAAGTTTCGCTAAATGTTTAGTAAACGTTCCGTTATTCGACTTAAATATAACCAATATTGTTAATATCTGACTATTATAAAACAGATAATGAAGTTGAATGACGAAAAAGAGGTCGAAAGTGTTGTTAATCTACTAAAATTCAGATGAAACTGACGTGAAATGAAAGCATTCGATTGAAAGCGAACTAATACGACTAAGAAAGTGGATCAAAGTTTTGTTAAAATACTAAAATGTGGTTCAAATCACATTCAAAGGAACTAAAAAGCAGTTGAACGTTCATGAAATGACAAAAGTACAATTGTAAGTAATGTGTTTAATATTTTTATAAATTTTACAAGGGTATAAATACTTCTCGCGGATCTCAACAGTGTATGAAATTTGATCACACGCATGTAACTAGTAATTGGTCCATTAACGTAACGAATGTGGATGATTACCAAGAAATAAACCCTTTTGATTTCAATCGTGATTTGATACTATCATGACCAAAACTTCGGTATATCACGACGTTTAGAGGAGACCTTTAGACACTTAATACTTGTCAAATCCTGTTGGTGAGATATTAACAATTGCCAAACTTGCTTGCAATATGAACCAAGGCTTTGAACGCAGAATTTATCCCAGTCTGTTTATTTTATCAGTAAAGATCTTCTCAAGATACACTTTCTTATCAGTTTGATGGTTTGATATATGGAAATTTCACTGGTGATAAATTATAAAGTGCATCGTCTAATAAATCTCCACCTCTTTTATCGGTATCATCGTCTTTTCGATCTTACGCTGAAATTTCAAAATATCATTTAACCACTTTGGAACAGAAAAACCCCAATGCAAAAACAGATGGACACGTGTAGGTTCAATAGAGAAAGATGTACCACAGACATTGGATGGAAGTGTCAAGGCTGCCAATCTCAGGACCGGGAGGGGGCCGCCTAATAAAACACGCGCCGGGGGGAAAAACACGTGTGGCGGCCCACCCCTGGTCCTGAGATTGGCAGCCTTGACACTTCCATCCAATGTCTGTGGTACATCTTTCTCTATTGAACCTACACGTGTCCATCTGTTTTTGCATTGGGGTTTTTCTGTTCCAAAGTGGTTAAATGATATTTTGAAATTTCAGCGTAAGATCGAAAAGACGATGATACCGATAAAAGAGGTGGAGATTTATTAGACGATGCACTTTATAATTTATCACCAGTGAAATTTCCATATATCAAACCATCAAACTGATAAGAAAGTGTATCTTGAGAAGATCTTTACTGATAAAATAAACAGACTGGGATAAATTCTGCGTTCAAAGCCTTGGTTCATATTGCAAGCAAGTTTGGCAATTGTTAATATCTCACCAACAGGATTTGACAAGTATTAAGTGTCTAAAGGTCTCCTCTAAACGTCGTGATATACCGAAGTTTTGGTCATGATAGTATCAAATCACGATTGAAATCAAAAGGGTTTATTTCTTGGTAATCATCCACATTCGTTACGTTAATGGACCAATTACTAGTTACATGCGTGTGATCAAATTTCATACACTGTTGAGATCCGCGAGAAGTATTTATACCCTTGTAAAATTTATAAAAATATTAAACACATTACTTACAATTGTACTTTTGTCATTTCATGAACGTTCAACTGCTTTTTAGTTCCTTTGAATGTGATTTGAACCACATTTTAGTATTTTAACAAAACTTTGATCCACTTTCTTAGTCGTATTAGTTCGCTTTCAATCGAATGCTTTCATTTCACGTCAGTTTCATCTGAATTTTAGTAGATTAACAACACTTTCGACCTCTTTTTCGTCATTCAACTTCATTATCTGTTTTATAATAGTCAGATATTAACAATATTGGTTATATTTAAGTCGAATAACGGAACGTTTACTAAACATTTAGCGAAACTTTAACCAATTTTTAGTGTTTTGCCGATACTTTACAATGAATTATAGACACTTCATGTCACTTTCAACCACTTTTTTAGTTTCTTGTGAAGAAAACTTAATCGCAATTCGACCATTTGAAAACGTTTTCTGTTACGTAAATACCTATAAACATATTAGAAACCAAACTGCAATAATATCAAAACATAAATTAATGATAATGAGGAGATGGTGTTTCATTGATTTTCTGTTATTTAGTCTGAACTTTGAAATCATCCGTTTTACATTACGTATCTTTCACCTTGAAAATTCGTTTTCCATATTAACTTTTGCAGTTGGATTAGGAATTTATCTAGAGTTCTAAATCTCACAATACTAAAGAAATTTAAAATCATAAATTAATGTATTCCGATTAAGAGTAAGACGTTTATATTCTAGGTGAACAGAAATAGCGAAACTTTGAAAAGAAATAGTGAAACTTTGAACTAATGAAACTTTGAACATAAATAGTGAAACTTTGAACATAAATAGTGAAACTTTGAACATAAATAGTGAAACTTTGAACATAAATAGTGAAACTATGAACATAAATAGTGAAACTATGAACATAAATAGTGAAACTTTGAACATAAATAGTGAACTGAAAGACTGAAACTTTGCACAGAAAGAGTGAAACTTTGAACAGCATTAGTGAAACTTTGAACAGAAAGAGTGAAACTCTGAACAGAAATAATGAAACACTGAACAGAAATAGTGAAACACTGAACAGAAATAGTGAAACTCGGAACAGAAATAGTGAAACACTGAACATAAATAGTGAAACACTGAACAGAAATAGTGAAACTCTGAACAGAAATAGTGAAACTCTGAACAGAAATAGTGAAACACCGAACAGAAATAGTGGAACACCGAACAGAAATAGTGAAACACCGAACAGAAATAGTGGAACACCGAACAGAAATAGTGAAACACCGAACAGAAATGGTGAAACACTAAACAGAAATAGTGAAACACCGAACAGAAAGAGTAAAACATTGAACAGAAAGAGTAAAACATTAAACAGAAAGAGTAAAACATTGAACAGAAAGAGTGAAACATTGAACAGAAAGAGTAAAACATTGAACAGAAAGAGTGAAACATTGAACAGAAAGAGTGAAGCATTGAACAGAAAGAGTGAAACATTGAACAGAAAGAGTGAAACATTGAACAGAAAGAGTGAAACATTGAACAGAAAGAGTGAAACATTGAACAGAAAGAGTGGAACATTGAACAGAAAGAGTAAAACATTGAGCGGAAAGAGTGAAACATTGAACAGAAAGAGTAAAACATTGAGCGGAAAGAGTGAAACATGGAACATAAAGAGTGAAACATTGAACAGAAAGAGTGAAACACCGAACAGAAATGGTGAAACACCGAACAGAAATGGTGAAACACCGAACAGAAATAGTGAAACACCGAACAGAAATAGTGAAACACTGAACAGAAATAGTGAAACACCGAACAGAAATAATGAAACACCGAACAGAAATAGTGAAACTCTGAACAGAAATAGTGAAACTCTGAACAGAAATAGTGAAACACTGAAAATAAATAGTGAAACACCGAACAGAAATAGTGAAACTCTGAACAGAAGGAGTGAAAGACTGGACAGAAATAGTGAAATACTGAACAGAAATAGTGAAACACCGAACAGAAATAGGGAAACACCGAACAGGAATAATGAAACTCTGAACAGAAATAGTGGAACACCGAACAGAAATAGTGAAACACCGAACAGAAATGGTGAAACACCGAACAGAAATGGTGAAACACCGAACAGATATAGTGAAACACCGAACAGATATAGTGAAACACCGAACGGAAATAGTGAAACACTAAACAGAAATAGTGAAACACCGAACAGAAATAGTGAAACACTGAACAGAAATAGTGAAACACTGAACAGAAATAGTGAAACACCGAACAGAAATAGTGAAACACCGAACAGAAATAGTGAAACTCCGAACAGAAATAGTGAAACACTGAACAGAAATGGTGAAACACTGAACATAAATGGTGAAACACCGAACAGATATAGTGAAACACCGAACAGATATAGTGAAACACCGAACAGAAATAGTGAAACACTAAACAGAAATAGTGAAACACCGAACAGAAATAGTGAAACACTGAACAGAAATAGTGAAACACCGAACAGAAACATTGCAACCCGAACTATCACACCATGTCGACACTCGGTGCCAGAGTTTCATACAAGCGCTTATCATGATTTCTAATTATTGACATAGGCCGTTTATTTACCTTCCGAGTTTCTCTATTCCCGGTCATCGACCTCGTTATTTGCATTTACTATCCTTGAAAATGCGAAATAGGCCTCTCACCGCGTCATGTTTCGAAATTCGCGCCAAGTATCAATCGAGCTTATTTATTTACAAGTTTCCTAGCTTAAACAAACATTGCAACCCCAACTATTATCCCATGTCGACACTCGGTGTTAGAGTTTCATACAAGCGCTTATCATGATTTCTAATTATTGACATAGGCCGTTTATTTACCGTTCGAGTTTCTCTATTCCCGATCACCGACCTCGTTATTTACATTTCCTATCCTTGAAATAGGCCTATCAATAAAGAGAAATTGGTTTAAGTTGAAATAATTTCTAAAGTTTATATATAGAAGTATTAAATTGAAATAACTCTTAAAATTTGAAATATGCCTATATATTCAGTTAAATAGTATTAAATTTGAATCACTCCTAAAATTTGAAATATGCTTATATTAAGGTTAATGAAAAAGTATTAAATTTGAATATTTATTATTTAAATTCAATGTATTACAAGAATTTTTTAGAGTTGCATACACTTAGAGAAACCATTTGCTTGCAGAATTGAAAACTTAAGAAAGTGGAATTATTAAAAATATTAACTATCATCTCGATATTTAAATTAGACACGGCATTAGAATAATGTTCATCTACACGTTCACTCCATTCCATCATTATACAATCGTGCTGTAATTGTGAAGGATGGTCGATAATGCAGCCGTTGCACGAATTCTTTATTCCCTCAGTTAGTTGCTGTATTACTATGCCCTTAATCGCACTCTCCACACGTTTCGCCTCGGTAATGAATGTCGTCACCTGAATGTGTTTTTCCAACAACTTCTCCCATAGGAATGGTCCTATGGCAAATCCATTCCTAGTTGGGTATTGGATTCCGTAGTTCGCTCCCTGCCCCTGGATCACTTGACGGATATTTAACATCTTCCTATCCTGATAAGTTACGAGTTGAATTCGCTTGTCCATCGATCCCTCGAAAAAGCACGTGGTGGGTTGAGCGTCGTCCTTCCCGAAAAATCCGTTTATGGTGTCCTTCATCCCGTAAAGTTGCATATATTCCTCCTCGCTTAATACGATCCCAGTTGAGCCATCGGTCATTCCTAGTCTAATCCTACAGTCCGACGTTACACTAACTGACTTAGTTGAGGAAATCTCGAACACGTTGGAGTTGTCCCTAAATATTCACATTAAATATGGTAATCACATCTAATGGGATGCGGACCAAGATTATAACACTAAAATTTTATGAGAAATTATACTTACATTTTCGGATCTGGATCGGTACTTCAAGGAAGGAATGCCTTATCTTTAAACCGTCCTCTTCTTTTATACTTTAATGTCACGTGACCTTCAGACCATGTAAACATGGCGCACTTTTTAGACCAATCACGTTCTTATAGTGTACACGACGTTTAAACCACGTGTAAGACAAGGGTTATTTTCCACGTTGTCGAATATGACGCTTAAGCCTAACATTGACGCCATGATTGATTCACTGACGCCATAGTAGAACACGTCATGTACGTTTCACTGACGTCACAACAAAATTGGGGGAAAAATTTTTGATTTACTGGCGTCATAAGAAGAAAAATGGTGTGGGCGCCATGTTTGATTCATTGACGCCAGAAAAAAAAAAAAAAAAAAAAATATGGTGGACGTCATGTCTGATTCATTGACGCCATATTTATTGGTGCCATCTGGCACTGTCTGACGCCAGTGGGCCAGAGGTAATACTTTCTATCTACTCAAGATCCTCAATACAAAAATTTTACTCTCACTAAAGGGTACAAACTCAATTGTATTGATGGCAGTGGTTGATGCTGAATACAGATTCTTGGCCGTGGATATCGGAGGGTATGGTTCTAACTCGGATGGTGGTATTTTTGGATCATCGGACATTGGTAAAGCATTAAACAGTGGACAAATAGGATTTCCCGAGCCAACCAAGCTACACGATAGCATCCGTTTGAAAGCTCGTCGAAACTTGATCGACATAGCGTTGTACAGAATCGGGTTGATGGCGCTTGCAGAACATCAAATACCACAGTTCCATGTAGCGCTCTTCCGCTAACGAGTTGTGGACTACGAGCAAACGATAGGGCAACCAGAAAATGGCAAAAACAGCCACGACAACCACCAACATTTTCACAACCTGGAAAATATCAAATTGAAAGAAAATCGTATCAAGCGACAATATTTTGAACTTTTGTTTAATTTAAAACTGAAAAGTGAAAAATAATGAATAGTTAAGCCTAAATTCAGAAACTAAAAAAAAAAATAACTCGTCAAGCCATGAATTTATTTATTAACATGAATATACATGTGTATCATTAGCCTTTCTATCATGTTATTCAGGGATGGGAGGGATCTTTCTGTAACATACGCGTTTAACGTCATCGCGC
The DNA here is from genome assembly GCF_054372755.1 of Phalangium opilio. Lineage (NCBI taxonomy): Eukaryota > Metazoa > Arthropoda > Arachnida > Opiliones > Phalangiidae > Phalangium > Phalangium opilio. The sequence goes on from NW_028324254.1 coordinate 158,055, forward strand.
TAGCCAATCAAAATCGAGACACCTGGAAGTTCGAACAGCAGATGACCAGTTTAACGAAACCATAGAGATAGGAAAATATATACCTCTAGAGTCACAACATGGAAGCGTTTACATGGTTTTAAAAAGTGCGGCCTGCCTCGGGATATACGTTGTGACTCTAGAGGTATATATGTTCCTATCTCTATGAACGAAACTGTATGAGGATTGAGGGATACAATTTTCGGTTAGGTTTACCAAACTGCGTCAAGTGTATATTAAAAATGATCGCCGATACGTGAAAAAATATCTCAACACGATGCCCGAAGGTGATTTTAATCTTTTAAACAAAAAATAACTGCCTGCAATGTTTTTCCTGAAACTGAAAACTGTTGGTAAAGTGCTAGCCCTTGGCCATTAAGAAAATGAATGTAACGGTTGCAAATAAACTATTAACATTTGAAATCGTGAGAATTGATGATGATGGTTTTTTTCTGCTGTTGGAGGTAAATTCATGCGGTACTTGATCAATTTACAAGCATAATTAGCCTTTCGCATAACGAGAGCTTTAGCTTTAAAAACAAACCGCCGGAAAGTCTCTGACGTCACGCAAACTAAGCCCCTCCCATCCCTGAATATGTAGTTTAACTAGTCAATGCAGATATATATTCATGTTAATAAATAAATTCATGGTCAAGCCTAAATTAAGAAACTGAAAAATAATAACTCGTTAAGCCTAAATTCAGAAACTGAAAAATAATAACTCGTTAAGCCCAAATTCCCAACTTTACAACTTATTCATTAAGCCTAAACTCCAAAATTGACAATATATTCACTGGGAAGTGCACGGACCTCTAGGCCTTAGTTTCAAATACGTGAAGTAGACTGTATGCAATTTCACACGTACGGAAAAAGAGGGGGTACCTCAAACAATTGGAAGAGAATTGTTCTTTTTTGATTATTAATGAAACAAGTTGGGAAAACCAAAATATTACCTCTCCGAGTCAAGAGAAGGACTACTTACAAACTTATTTACCCAGATATGGAAATGTTTCTTTTTTTTTATGAACAAATACTGAAGTTAAAATTTATGAAATCTTAAAGCAGTATACAAAGCATAGCAAATATACTGTAAATCAGACGACATTTTACATCCAATAAGGATATACTTGTACACATTAAAATCATCCGATGGGGGAAAAACGGGAAATGAAGAGATAAAACTTTGGAGGGATATTACCTTTACGTGTTTGTAAAGGCCAAAATTTCTACTCCTCAACTGTATACCCTCTATGTTCAAAGCCATATTCACAACAGGGTTGCCATGAAAACACTATCCTCTCGTTTCACCTCAACGATTTTCTTAGTTTGTCAACATGACTGTTAACGTTACATAACACCAAAGCTAATTTGTGGCTACACACACTGAAGGTAAATGCGCACCATAAAAAGCATGAAAACACGAAGCTATAATCCGATTACGATCAGACCTTTCTCTGATCTGGGCTGCGTTCAGCAGAGTTCACCAAAAATAACAGCGGATTTTGGAAAACGTTTACCGGTGAGATCTGTCGTCATAGCTTTTCTCCGGTCATCGGTGTCTTAAAAATGACGCTAGCGGAATAAAGCGTGCAAGGTACCAAGGCTTAACAAAAATTCTATAATAATATATTTAAAGAGATAGATGACAACAACTTTTATAATTAAAATTAGAAACTAACACGTCTCTTAAAATTCTCGCGTGCTCAACTGGTTTCACGCCAATTAAATTAGTGCTGTGCGAGTACTCGATAAGACTCGAGTACTCGATCGAGTATCGAGCCGAGTACTCGGCTCGATACTCGATAAGAGATTTTCTGAGACTCGAAAACGATTCGAGTATCAAACCAAGGCTCTATAAATACTCGAACCTGCTTTTGGAAGGCCTTTAACTCTGAAAATTGGATGTATTAGCTATAAAAATCCACTAGAAAGTCACGTTTATTGGTTAACACACGCATGTTAGTGTTTATTAGGTAGTTTAGATCATAATGCCAGTGTAATGTAGTAGAGTAGTAGCTCCTAGCTGGTTCAATAGTGGAAGTAAAAGTAATAAAATACAGTTAATAATAGCGTTGACTATTATAATTATAATTAAATTTTTATTTTATTAATTTATTTCTTCTTCTTTTTTAAGTTCAGCTTAGTAATTTTCGTTTGGGACTTTGCGCGAAGGATAATAAAGGCTAGTAAGGTGAGGAATGAGATTCCGAAGAAGATATTGATGAGGAATTAGTTTGTTAAATTTAAAGGAAAGAATTAGAAGACTTATACTGTCTGGGAATTGATGGAAGTAGTTGTCGATGATCAAAATTACACTAAATGTCTATAATTAGAGCGATAAATTAACAGAAAGTGCTGAAATACTGCAAAACCAATTCCCAATTACTCGATAAATACTCGAAACAAATTTTCCAACTACTCGATACTCGATTCGAGTACTCGAGACTCGGCTCGATACTCGATAAGGGAAAATTTCAATACTCGAGACTCGACTCGAAACCAAAAATTTAAGGCTCGCACAGCCCTAAATTAAATAGCTATAGTCCCATCAGAATCAGCAAGAGCTATTTGAATTAATTCCTCCATGTTTTTTCGCCAAGCTGAGAACTACGCGTTTTACGTCACCAAAGAGAATATAGGGGAGGAGTGAAAAATGGGGCAAAACTTGTCACTCTTTTCTACCGCGCATCTTCAACGCGCAGTACCGAGGCATTTCCGTTTGTGACATTAAATGGTATGTAGGTGGCGCTACTGAGCCGGAAACTCTCTCGTACCGCTAGTATAATTTAGGCGAGACAAAAACCATTTACGCTTGTGGAGCGTAGGACATTGCTAACAGCGCTAAGCTCTGCTGAACGCGGCCCAGATTTCCACCATGATTATAAAATCTAAGCCTAATTATTTAAAAGTGTATTCTAGAGGGCCGGTAGGCCCTTCTAGATAAGATCCCACACCCTCCCGTAATGTTAAATGAAAATTCACAGATTTTCGCCGATTTTCCCCTAGGAATAACATGGGGTTTTTGGTGCTCCTGCACATCGAATCATTTAAAAACTACATGGAAGTTAGCTTTCGGAATACTTTTAAATTAACAAGTAACTATTCAAGTGTGCCTTTTTCAAGTTTCATCAAATTTAATTAAGTCTAAGTATGTTTTAAAAATGTAAGTACCTCAAAAGATTATTCTACAGCAGACGACGCTAATTTGCCATTTCACCGCCTTGAAACTTTGACTTGATATTTATCACTAAATATAACACTATATTTATTAAAAACTTCTCTGGCGGGTCTAATTTTCGTTTAATTATGTGTCTCGGTTGAAATTCTATACTTAAGATACCTTTTTAATTTATATTTTAGACGTTAGTTTCGACCAAGGCTTAAGTTGCCTTACTTAGACCATGGATTTATAATAGAAGCTTACGCTTCGTGGATATTTCACTGTAGTCTTCAGTAAGGCATTTTTTTCAAACACATTTATGTCACAAAAATTCGCGCGGGTGGGGACTGGGGGGGCTGATGACGTAGAAATTGAGGTAAACTTTTTTCTTTCGGCGCGCGTGCGCGCGCGCTTTTCTAAAGATAATTTCGCGCGCGCTATTCAAAATTAGAATTCGATCACGTGAAAAACTTCAACCCCCCTCTGAATTTGCCTCAAATTCTACGTCACAAACGCGCGTGCCAGGCTGGTACTATTTCAGACGAGGAATAAATGTTGTGCGCGTTTTAAGGTGAGTGAAATATCCAGAAAGCATAAGCTTCTATTATAAATCCATGCTTAGGCAGTCTATTGAGTGAGTCAATGCAATGAGTGATTGTAAAAGCTGGAGCCTGGAAGGATAGATGGATCAGTGTTGGAAATAAGGATATTTTTAAAACTGGACCTGTGGCCTAGGTATTTTAATTAAATTAACTGTCCACGGTGCCACGTAAACGTACAAGGGCAGTGCACGCAATGTCATGGATAATTGCAATCGTAAAGTGGACTGTAAAAGATACGGCTTTGATAGTTTAAAAATCGTGGCAGGTTTGTTTTGAAGTTGACTATAAAGCTCGGGTTCTAAAACGAATTGTGAGCCGTATCATATAAGAATTAGTAGAAGTGTAGAACCATTTTTAACCTCGTCCTAGAAGTGAAAAATTTCGCATTTCAGGCAAATATTATTTTATAATAGATTAATACAAATAAAGACTGAAGGAACAGATATTATATAAAAAGGACTTGGTTTGCCCAAGCCTAAAAAACAAAACGATAAGAGTTTTTTCCAGTTGACTGAAGCGCGGATATTCTATTTTTCTATATAATTTTAAAGACAATCTGTATTTTACTACTCTTTAGAATTTAATTCAATCTCCTGATTTTACTGGTAATGGATTTATTTCCTATAAATTAATTGAAATAAAATATTACTTATCTCAGATTTTTCATGATAAAATTTTACGAAAATGGAATTGTTGTTGAAAAATCTGAGATAAGTAATATTTTATTTCAATTAATTTATAGGAAATAAATCCATTACCAGTAAAATCAGGAGATTGAATTAAATTCTAAAGAGTAGTAAAATACAGATTGTCTTTAAAATTATATAGAAAAATAGAATATCCGCGCTTCAGTCAACTGGAAAAAACTCTTATCGTTTTGTTTTTTAGGCTTGGGCAAACCAAGTCCTTTTTATATAATTTAACTTTCGGCTCACTCTGAACCGTTAATGTCTCTGCATTACAGAAACGAAAACCAAACCCAAGCGTTTACTTTTTGGTTCACTAGGCCTATTGACTAATAAAAGTTCATTTGAACAATATAGTTGCGTTCTTCTTGAAATCACTTTAGAAAGGATTATCCTATAAACAGATGTAGTATAGCTTAAGTAATATATAAACATCGATTTCAAATAATAATATTAAAAAATTCTTGGGATATCAAAATGAAACAGAGCTTTATAGCTACAAAACCACTAAAGGCATCGAATTTACGAAAAGATATTTCCATATATTAATTATACATTATGAGAAAACCAAATATTAAGGTTTTGAAGGATTTCTTTCCACAAAACAAAGCGAACTGCTAACGCGCTGCACTAAAGGACGGACATACACAGACTAAAACAGACTGCTTTTTAACTCTTTCCGTTTTAATTTTGAGATGAGAAACAAGATTATCTTAAATATTAAAATAAATATAATTAATATTAAATATTTTCTTCGTTAGTTGTTCGCCTTATTGAGCGTTACATCGTGTTGATAAAGAACAATTAAACATTCTTGAGAGACTTGACTAATATTGGCGTTTGAAATGAAGCATACGCCGGTTGCTTCACCTTACTCAAATAGGTAGTATATAAGGGTTTCGAATCGCAGCTATGGATAAGAACAGCGAAATTGCGTGAACCTTTGGTGGAAGCCCCACCTTAGGGAGGCCGGACGTTTCTCGTAACCCTGGCCGATCGCCGCGTATGTCTTAACATTAAGGATGATGATGGAGTAGAAGCCAGGTGTACAGACTGGTGTCCATGTGGGGTGGACAAAAACAAAGACCAGAAGATGGTGGTGTAGAAGCCAGGTGTACAGACTGGTGTCCATGTGGGATGGACAAAAACAAAGACTAGAAGATGGTGGTGTAGAAGCCAGGTGTACAGACTGGTGTCCATGTGGGATGGACAACAAAGACAAGAAGATGGTGGTGGTAATTAGAAGCCAGTGTGTACAGACTGGTGTCCATGTGAGAAGGACAAAGACCACGAGAGGGTGGTGATTAGAAGCCAGTGTGTACAGACTGGTGTCCATGTGGGATGGACAAAGACCACGAGAGGGTGGTGATTAGAAGCCAGTGTGTACAGACTGGTGTCCATGTGGGATGGGCAAAGACCAGAGGCTGGTGGTGTTAGACAGGCAATGGAGTAATGGAGTAATGGCCTGTAAGTGTAAAACAATTTTCGAAATTTCCGGAAATTGAGAACACGTTTGCTCCGATTTGAAAACTGCGAACGCGGTCCCCTGGGGTGTAAGTCAATAACAACAGACTGACACACACACAGACAGACAGACACGTCGAAATTAGAACCTCTCCGTGACATACGTCACTCGGAGAGGTAAAAAATGACCTGATTTAGAAGAAAATTTTTTTTTCGGTGTAACTCGCTTCCTTCCCTCACTTTTACCCCCCTTTTGGGGGTAAAAATGACTAATTAATTAATAACTTCTGTTCTAATTATCCGATTACCATTTCACGATAACAGACTTGTAGCTCTTATTCTCCTCTACAAAACATGTACAGACAATGTTTTACGATAAAGCAGCGGATATTTAGATATTCAGGGTTGAGTAACACCAAAAGTAGATAGGGGGAAAGTAAAGCTCGAGGATGGTCCCCCACCTTTGACTGTGGGTTTCCTCTAAGTTTAGAAGCTCTCTCTCCTCTCCCTTACCCCCTATGCGAGTTAGCCAATGACGTTTGAGAAAACACCCCAACCGTTTATCGATTTTTTTGAGAGGTAGTTCATAGCGACGGCAGCGCCCCGGGACAGTAGCAGGTGAAATTGTCTACTCTAAAGGAAAATTCAAATCGACCAAGTGTTACATCGTTTAAAAATTCGGGGCGCTGATTTTTATCCTTTAATAGTCCAGACAAAAAGAAATGCAGAATAACCACCACTATCTTCTTCATGTTTTGACTTAAGAAGATCACAAATCATATCATATAACAGTTCATTCATGGATCCATTACCTTTCATACAGTTAAATATTCTAATTCTACTTCCAGTATCGTCCGTGGTAAAAAGATCGTCATTTATTAATTTTAACGTTTCCGCTCACAGATGTTGCTTTACCGTATATCCGTATGCAATCTTGTTAAGCCTTAGCTAGTAGGAGTCCTTTTAAAACTGTTTACAGAACTATTTTTCAGTTGCAAATAGGCACTGGCAAACCATAAAACGTATTTTCCCACGAGTCTGAAATTTTAGTTTTAGTTTCAATATAATGGCTGAATATAATAGTCGAGTATTAGTAGTTTTAACTTTAAAATGGATCGCGAGACTATGATACTTAAGGGAGTCATTTGTTGGTGGTAATGCTTCTGGTTTAACTTCAGTTTGACCACAAAACAAGCAGTTTTCTTTAAAAACGAAATTACTAATTGTAGAGCGTAATTCTTTGCGCGACGAAGCGGAAGCGATTTTCTGGGTTTGTTCTATTTTCACGGGATTCGTAAAATTTCACCGGCAGTTATTGTGAATTTTTTGTCCCACTTCTAAATCATAATTAGGTACATTTCTCATCCCACAAGCATTTTTAATACTGAGTATGCCTTTCTCTGTTAAGCAACTAGAAGTTGAATCAGACACGACCTGAAAATTGCAAAAAACACAAATATCGCGATCCATTTTAAAGTTAAAACTACTAATACTCGACTATTATATTCAGCCATTACATTGAAACTAAAACTAAAATTTCAGACTCGTGGGAAAATACTTTTTATGGTTTTTAGCATACCACGTGATATAGCCATGGCCAATGAGAAAAACGCAAGCATCATCGAAAAATCACCCTGGATTTACGTCTACACCTAACCGCGATTTTAGGGGCTCATATATAGTCAGTATTTTCTCTTCGGACAAAACTTTGTTTAGGGGGTGTTACTCAACCCTGAATATCTAAATAACCGCTGCTTTATCGTAAAACAATGTCTGTACATGTTTTGTAGAGGAGAATAAGAGCTACAAGTCTGTTATCGTGAAATGGTAATCGGATAATTAGAACAGAAGTTATTAATTAATTAGTCATTTTTACCACCAAAAGGGGGGTAAAAGTGGGGGAAGGAAGCGAGTTACACCGAGAAAAATGTTTTTTTCTAAATCAGCGCATTTTTTTCATTATTAATCAAAAAAGAACAATTCTCTTGCAATTTGTTTGAGGTCAAACTGTATCTCAACTGTACTACTTGGTACAGACTAAAGCCAGACCGAAAATCTTTACGCCGAGCCCGACGGAATTACCGTTTGGCCGGGCGTAAGTTGCGTTCTATTTTTTCGGTCGTGCTTGGCGTTACGCCGGTGTCTCAGCCAATAAAATTATCCCACTGACTAAGTCATAAATTTCAAGAGCGCATGCATACGCGAGATAGATTTTTTTTTTTGAGGTTGACCAAGGCTTATCGAAAACATGCTACCAAGAAAGAAAAATGAAACTAATGGAAGTAAAAAGAGATTAGATATTAATAAGACTTTATTGAGTAGGTTAGAAAATATCCCTTCTCGTACGATCTAAGTGACAAGGGGACAAAGATATCAATTCATAGTGCAAAATAGATGTTATGGAAACCACTCAAATCTGTCACGTGACCCAAAAATATCTACCGCCACCAAACTCAAAATTCAGTCGTAGTGTGAACGGTCTCTACCGCCTGACTCTGTCGTAAGTTAAAATTTCTACCGCCGGTTTTTTTCGCTCGAGTGGGAATCTAGCTTAAATTGGAAGATGGGACTGCAAAAACCGCGTGTAGTCTGTAGAGTAGAAAGTCTCTAGCATTACGAAGTGTCACACTTATGGAAAATATCTTATAAACTTATGTTTTAACCCATGATTTTACTTTTAAGGTATTTACTTTCTAACTATAAAAAACCCAAGCAAATTAATGTTTAAAATCCAATAATAATTAAATATGATCAATTTCAAACTCATTAAATATAAGCTAAAACCCATGTTCTTCTAATGGCATCGCCTGTCAGCAGCGCCCCTAGCGGGAGAGTCCCGAAACTTAATTCGACTCATAAGCCTTAGTGGAAAAAGTGTCAATATTGGTCGCGGTGTGGCGCTAGAGAGGCGCTGCCCTAAAAGAACCTCGCCCCGATTCTCCATTCCAGTACATCCGTGCATGGATTATCTAACGCTAGGGAGTGTTCGTTCCCAAAAAGATAAAGTATGCATATTACATCCCTAGCAGCAGCTACTATCCATAACAGGAAGTTATAAGAAAATTGGACCAAATATCACGTGTCCTATGACGTCAAAATTAAAATCCCACCTAAAATTGGGCGTCGCCATCTTTAAAATCTGCAAAAACTATTTTGCCTGGAGATGGCGCTATATCTACATCCGTTTCGGTCCAATAAATTGGAGGAATGAATAGGGGAATCTTGGAATAATTCGGAACATGTAGTTGGCGATAGCAATACGTGGGAAACACGGTTAGTGAACAATCCCTAGCATTAGTTAATCCATGATCCGTGTTTAATGATGTTCGAGTAGACTTTCATAGATGTCCCCCCAGGGTTGGGACGAAATTTTTCTATTGAATATCCCTGACCATTTTAAGGTGTTTACCAGAGCCCACTTCATGGTCTCGAAGCATAGTTTGATTCACCAAACGAAATCCCTTACCTAGTATCCCTGACTTTTTCGAAAAAAAAAAAAAAAAAGAAAGCTTTCAATCCCTGACTTATCCAGGTTCTGTACGCGTCCTGAGACTAAAATAAAATCTATCTATAGAGAGCTTTCAGTTGGAGGAGGAGCCGAGTCTCGTGACATAATTTACGCTGCCATATCGGTGGGTTTAAAGCGGGAATGAGCCTGAGATCACCCAATATGGCTGCCAGAACAGCGGTAAGACTTTGGAGGGTGGGACATACTACTATCCCATCCGAAAGCTCTCTATATATATGCATTTATGTCCATACAATCCTGTAGATCAAAGAAAAATGAGGAAACTTACTGCGTTTGAAGGTCTTCAATCTCAGAATCTTTAATTTGAGATTCGCGGACTTGCGCTGTTAGTTCTTTCCGTACCTTCTCGGTCTCTTCGCCTTTTTCCCGCAACAAAGCACTTTGATGTTTAACTTGCTCATGAAGATACGCGCGCATTTTATTACTTTCTTCCAACTCATCCAGTAAATGCGCGGTCTATAATTAATAAAACAAAATGTATATAGTTGAACTGCATGGATAATGAACTCCGTGCAGTTTGGAATTCGAGTGAGAGCGACACCTACAGCAGAGTATTCTTAAAGGGAAAGGCGCAGGTAACGTAACTGATTATACCTTAAAAAAACGGCATTTTTCTAAATATACAAGGAATTAAATATTTAAAAAAAAAAAAAAAATGATCTCTCATTACAAAATAATTAGTACATTTAATTAGTCTTACAAATAATCAAGGACTACTGCGCCATCCGGCCGCCATTGGTTTAGTGGCGTCTGCTAAATCTAATCACTTGGATTGAATTCTTACAGACAGAGAGGTAAGGGTAAAGGTGGTTCGATTTAGCAGACGCCACTAAACCAATGGCGGCCGGATGGCGCAGTAGTCCTTGATCGTTTTTAAGACCAATTAAATGGTAATTATCATATTGTAAAAAGAGATCATTTATTTTCTTAAAATATTTAATTCCTTTTATATTTAGAAAAGGCCATTCTTTTAAGGTATAATCAGTTACGTTACCTGCGCCTTTTCCCTTTTATTTCTGATCTGTACTGTCACTTAAAATTTTCTCTTCGCGACTAGCGTGCGTCGGGAGGGGAAAAAAATTCACGCCTCTTCACTCTTGCAAAGTTTTTTTTTTCGGGTTTTCTCTTCATGTCCACGGTACTAACCATTATTGAAGTGAACTTCGTGTAAGGTAATATATTTCTGCTTATATACATAGTTCCCGTGCTAGGAGGATCCATTCCATTTACACAGGGAGGCCAGGCTTCTGGTGTTACAAAAGGAGGCCTGCCTCACTAGGTGAGGCAAAAGCCAGGTTTCCTATTAAAAATGGTAAGGATCCTCCTAGCATGGGAACTATAGCCACGTTTACACGAGACACTTTGAAACTGTTTTGGAATGTACAAAAAAATAATATTACGCATTATTTTTCAAAAAGTGTTAGGCCTTTCCAAAACGCTTGAAAACGGTTCCAAAGTGTTTCGTGTAAACGCGGCTTATGGATACATGAAAACAACTCTATATTAAATGAAAAATTCAGGCAACATAACATTATCCCTTAAAAGAACGGCCTTTATCTGTAAAAGCCCCAACTATTAAAAGGTAGTTGAAAAAAAAAAAAAAAAACCAGCCCCAACTATTAAAAGGAAGTTCAAAAAAATAGCCCCAACTATTATAAATTAACCATAAAAAACAGCCCTAAATATTAAAATTTATAATAAAAAAATAAGTTAAAAGGGGCATACCCAGTATGTTCTCTTCTTTTGCGCCGGCTTTTTTTCCAACAATGGAATGATGGAATCATCATCTTCGTCATGGTCGAGGATAATGATATCGGACGATTCGTCCAAATCTCGGACCGGTTGGGGAGACGGAGTCAGCGTCACAATGTCCTCGCGCCCCTTACCGCACTTACACGAGCTCTCGTTAGATTTCTTGACACGGCTAACTTCATCCAAGAGGTCCATTATCTAAAGTCGCGAAGGAAAACTCGACTAATTCATATCTTAAATCTCGGCTCGTCAATGTCGCAAAAACCCCCTAAGCCTCGGCTCGTCAATCCCAACCAACTAACTTACCTGGACATTGTACTCATCCGTCAACTTATTTATGGTTTCTCGCGACTCTTGAGCGGTTTTCTTCATCTCTCGATCGCAATCGCGGTGTTCTTTCCTTATTTGTTCGAGGCTCGATCGAGCTTCGCGATAATCCCGAGCGACGTCATTATTCTTGCACATTTGTTGCAACAGCATCTCGAATAAATAAGACAAAGCGCATTTGAATTCGGCCGCTTTGCTCAACTCGTTCCATCGACTCTTTTCGTTTAACGTCAAATCTAAGCAAGCAAACAAAACATGAATGAATGAATCTAGTTTAGTGCGCAGATACTCAGGCGCACGCGTGTCCGTACCGTCCGATCCAGTCAGCATATCGTGATGAAAGGCTTGTATGCTCGACGTGAATTCCTCTATACTTTGCATAATTCGTGAAATCTCTTGTTCGATTTCCAACCTTTTTTCCAACGTATCCGAGGAATCAACTTCGTCCAAGTTGAAGATGTTGTCACACGAGATGCGTTTCTAGCCCCCAGAGACATCATTAGATATTCATTGATGGTATAAAGAAAACTAATAAGCCCGGAGCAATTAGCGAAGGTTAAGTACCTTTGAAGGCGACTGAGACAAGTCTTCTAATTGTTCTTGCAAGTTTTCGAGCTCTTTGCCCAATTTAGCTCTGTTTTCTTTCAGAACTTCGATATGCTTTCTGGCTGCAACTCTGTTGAATTCAACGTCGATCTCTTGGTTCAACCAATCCTAGAAATATAACTTCACTTAGGACTCGAACGGCGATTCCAGTTTTCTACTATACGAAACTAGCGTAATCAGGACTGGCCGAGTCCAATTTTTCTAATACTCTAAGTTGGACTCGAAACTAGCGTAATCAGGACTCTCACAGAACCCTGGTTTTTATCTAAACCGATTAATGATTAGGAAGAAACGAAAATACGTTCTTACCTTGACACGTTCACTCAAGTTGGCTCCTCGGAAGGTGGCGCCATCTTTAGCGAGCGCAGTTTGCTTAGCCATCGACATTTCTAGTTTCTGTTTGGCCGATTGCGCGGCTTTGAGGTTCATCGTGACTTGAGCCATTCCCTCGTTATTCTTCAGCATTTTACGTTGTTCGTTTTGGAAGCGGACATCCTGCGTTTGCTCTTTGCGTTCCTCTATTCGTTCCGACTCTTCTTGCATTTTACGCATTAAAGACACTCGAGTGCTCTTAAGCTCCTAGAAAAAGACAATCGAACGACGACCAAGGCCTCAGAGACGATTTTAAAGCGAATAGAGCTATCTCGGAAGCTTTAGTACGACGTCATCCGCGCTATTTTCCGGGCATAGAAGCAAAGCGGCGTACCCAAAACATGGCCGCCCATTGCAGACCAAAACTATAATAAGCCCATGACGTTTTACTCAAGCACTGTCGTCACAGCAGAGATAACTCGATGATTTTTTTTTGTTTCCTTAATTTTAATTTCCCCTAATAATTTTTAGGCCTAAAGTTACTCGTTAATTGCTAAGAGAGATATCGTAAAGACGCCATTAAACATGTACACAGTCTGAGTCAATACGCTAAAATAAACCGATTTTAACGGAACTTTTCTTATTAAACGCCTACCGTCTTAAATTGGAATTGAAACTAAATAAATAACGAAGTTATATTGAAAGCGTGACTTACCATGATTTCTTTCTCCAATTCCTTCTTCCTCCCCTGTTCTCTTTTCATGGACAGCAACCGCGTTTTCTCCGCCATTTCCTTCTTTAAAACGGCCATCTTACCTTCCAACGCTTTGATACTTTTCTGCCGCTCCTCGCTCATCCTTAAATAAAAGTGTTTCGTAACGAATTAAATTTAATTAAAAACAAGTTGGGAAACCAAAATAAATAACCTCTCCTACGAGTCGAGACCAAATTAAGGAGGTTTTTCTTCAATAATTAAATATCATTGAAATTAAATTAATGATTTAAATCGTCAGTAATTTACTTTAATATTAGTTAAATCGTTTTAAGAAACTTTATTCATAAAATAATTTTAAACATAGCTATTGTTGACGTTTTATTTCTAGCGTATGCCTCTTTAAGAATCTTTGGAAATTTAGGTATATAAGTTAGGCGATTAATTCACGATAAATGATAAGAACACCCGCAATTGCGGCGATAAAATTATGAAATTCATTGCAACCAATCTCAAATACCTCCCCCCCCCCAAAAAAAACCAAAAAAAAAAAAAACAATTTAATAAAAAACGCAACTCACTTGGCGCCAGCGTTCTTGGATGTTGATGGCTCTCCGGATAGTTCCAAAATACGCTTGCTCTCCAATCTATTGATCTCGCATTGCAATCGCTCAATTATATGCTATGCTATATGCTATGCTATATGCTATGCTATGCTATGCTATGCTAATGCTATGCTATGCTATGCTATGCTATATGCTATGCTATATGCTATGCTATGCTATGCTATGCTATGCTATGCTATGCTATGCTATGCTATGCTGTGCTGTGCTATGCTATGCTATGCTGTGCTGTGCTACGCTATGCTATGCTATGCTGTGCTGTGCTGTGCTACGCTATGCTATGCTATGCTGGGCTGTGCTATGCTATGCTATGCTGTGCTATGCTGTGCTACGCTATGCTACGCTGTGCTATGCTGTGCTATGCTATGCTATGCTATGCTATGCTATGCTATGCTATGCTGTGCTATGCTGTGCTATGCTGTGCTATGCTGTGCTATGCTGTGCTATGCTGTGCTATGCTGTGCTATGCTATGCTGTGCTATGCTGTGCTATGCTATGCTATGCTATGCTATGCTATGCTATGCTATGCTATGCTATGCTGTGCTGTGCTGTGCTATGCTATGCTATGCTGTGCTATGCTGTGCTATGCTATGCTGTGCTATGCTATGCTGTGCTATGCTATGCTGTGCTATGCTATGCTGTGCTATGCTGTGCTATGCTATGCTGTGCTGTGCTATGCTGTGCTATGCTGTGCTATGCTATGCTATGCTGTGCTATGCTGTGCTATGCTATGCTATGCTATGCTATGCTATGCTGTGCTATGCTATGCTATGCTATGCTATGCTGTGCTATGCTATGCTATGCTATGCTATGCTGTGCTATGCTATGCTGTGCTATGCTGTGCTATGCTGTGCTATGCTATGCTGTGCTGTGCTATGCTGTGCTATGCTATGCTATGCTATGCTATGCTGTGCTGTGCTGTGCTATGCTATGCTATGCTGTGCTATGCTGTGCTATGCTATGCTATGCTATGCTATGCTGTGCTATGCTATGCTATGCTATGCTATGCTGTGCTGTGCTATGCTGTGCTATGCTGTGCTATGCTATGCTGTGCTATGCTATGCTGTGCTATGCTGTGCTATGCTATGCTGTGCTGTGCTATGCTGTGCTATGCTATGCTGTGCTATGCTATGCTATGCTATGCTATGCTATGCTATGCTGTGCTATGCTATGCTATGCTGTCCTGTGCTATGCTATGCTGTGCTATGCTATGCTATGCTATGCTATGCTGTGCTATGCTATGCTATGCTGTGCTATGCTATGCTATGCTATGCTATGCTATGCTATGCTATGCTGTGCTATGCTATGCTATGCTATGCTGTGCTATGCTATGCTGTGCTATGCTGTGCTATGCTATGCTATGCTATGCTGTGCTATGCTATGCTGTGCTATGCTGTGCTATGCTATGCTATGCTATGCTGTGCTATGCTATGCTATGCTATGCTGTGCTATGCTATGCTATGCTATGCTATGCTATGCTATGCTATGCTATGCTATGCTATGCTATGCTATGCTATGCTATGCTATGCTATGCTATGCTATGCTATATGCTATGCTATATGCTATGCTATGCTATGCTATGCTATGCTATGCTATGCTATGCTATGCTATGCTATATGCTATGCTATATGCTATGCTATGCTATGCTATGCTATGCTATATGCTAAGCTATATGCTATGCTATATGCTATGCTATATGCTATGCTATGCTATGCTATGCTAATGCTATGCTATGCTATGCTATGCTATGCTATGCTATGCTATGCTAATGCTATGCTATATGCTATGCTATGCTAATGCTATGCTATGCTATGCTATGCTATATGCTATGCTATGCTATGCTATGCTATGCTATGCTATGCTATGCTATGCTATGCTATGCTATGCTATGCTATGCTATATGCTATGCTATATGCTATGCTATATGCTATGCTATATGCTATGCTATATGCTATGCTATATGATATGCTATGCTATGCTATGCTATATGCTATGCTATATGCTATGCTATGCTATGCTATGCTATGCTATGCTATGCTATGCTATGCTATGCTATGCTATGCTAATGCTATGCTATGCTATGCTGTGCTATGCTATGCTATGCTGTGCTGTGCTACGCTATGCTATGCTATGCTGTGCTGTGCTGTGCTACGCTATGCTATGCTATGCTGGGCTGTGCTATGCTATGCTATGCTGTGCTATGCTGTGCTACGCTATGCTACGCTGTGCTATGCTGTGCTATGCTATGCTACGCTATGCTATGCTATGCTATGCTGTGCTATGCTGTGCTATGCTGTGCTATGCTGTGCTATGCTGTGCTATGCTATGCTGTGCTATGCTGTGCTATGCTATGCTATGCTATGCTATGCTATGCTATGCTATGCTATGCTATGCTATGCTATGCTGTGCTGTGCTGTGCTATGCTATGCTATGCTGTGCTATGCTGTGCTATGCTATGCTGTGCTATGCTATGCTGTGCTATGCTATGCTGTGCTATGCTATGCTGTGCTATGCTGTGCTATGCTGTGCTATGCTATGCTGTGCTGTGCTATGCTGTGCTATGCTGTGCTATGCTATGCTATGCTATGCTATGCTATGCTATGCTATATGCTATGCTATATGCTATGCTATGCTATGCTATGCTATGCTATGCTATGCTATGCTATGCTATGCTATATGCTATGCTATATGCTATGCTATGCTATGCTATGCTATGCTATATGCTAAGCTATATGCTATGCTATATGCTATGCTAATGCTATGCTATATGCTATGCTATGCTAATGCTATGCTATGCTATGCTATGCTATATGCTATGCTATGCTATGCTATGCTATGCTATGCTATGCTATGCTATGCTATGCTATGCTATGCTATGCTATGCTATATGCTATGCTATATGCTATGCTATATGCTATGCTATATGCTATGCTATATGCTATGCTATATGATATGCTATGCTATGCTATGCTATATGCTATGCTATATGCTATGCTATGCTATGCTATGCTATGCTATGCTATGCTATGCTATGCTATGCTATGCTATGCTAATGCTATGCTATGCTATGCTGTGCTATGCTATGCTATGCTGTGCTGTGCTACGCTATGCTATGCTATGCTGTGCTGTGCTGTGCTACGCTATGCTATGCTATGCTGGGCTGTGCTATGCTATGCTATGCTGTGCTATGCTGTGCTACGCTATGCTACGCTGTGCTATGCTGTGCTATGCTATGCTACGCTATGCTATGCTATGCTATGCTGTGCTATGCTGTGCTATGCTGTGCTATGCTGTGCTATGCTGTGCTATGCTATGCTGTGCTATGCTGTGCTATGCTATGCTATGCTATGCTATGCTATGCTATGCTATGCTATGCTATGCTATGCTATGCTGTGCTGTGCTGTGCTATGCTATGCTATGCTGTGCTATGCTGTGCTATGCTATGCTGTGCTATGCTATGCTGTGCTATGCTATGCTGTGCTATGCTATGCTGTGCTATGCTGTGCTATGCTGTGCTATGCTATGCTGTGCTGTGCTATGCTGTGCTATGCTGTGCTATGCTGTGCTATGCTATGCTATGCTGTGCTATGCTGTGCTATGCTATGCTATGCTATGCTATGCTATGCTGTGCTATGCTATGCTATGCTATGCTATGCTGTGCTATGCTATGCTATGCTATGCTATGCTGTGCTATGCTATGCTGTGCTATGCTGTGCTATGCTGTGCTATGCTATGCTATGCTATGCTGTGCTATGCTGTGCTATGCTATGCTATGCTATGCTATGCTATGCTGTGCTATGCTATGCTATGCTATGCTATGCTATGCTGTGCTGTGCTATGCTGTGCTATGCTGTGCTATGCTATGCTGTGCTATGCTATGCTGTGCTATGCTGTGCTATGCTATGCTGTGCTGTGCTATGCTGTGCTATGCTATGCTGTGCTATGCTATGCTATGCTATGCTATGCTGTGCTATGCTATGCTATGCTGTGCTGTGCTATGCTATGCTGTGCTATGCTATGCTATGCTATGCTATGCTGTGCTATGCTATGCTATGCTGTGCTATGCTATGCTATGCTATGCTATGCTGTGCTATGCTATGCTGTGCTATGCTATGCTATGCTATGCTGTGCTATGCTATGCTGTGCTATGCTGTGCTATGCTATGCTATGCTATGCTGTGCTATGCTATGCTGTGCTATGCTGTGCTATGCTATGCTATGCTATGCTGTGCTATGCTATGCTATGCTATGCTGTGCTATGCTATGCTATGCTATGCTATGCTATGCTATGCTGTGCTATGCTATGCTATGCTATGCTATGCTATGCTATGCTATGCTATGCTATATGCTATGCTATATGCTATGCTATGCTATGCTATGCTATGCTATGCTATGCTATGCTATGCTATGCTATGCTATATGCTATGCTATATGCTATGCTATGCTATGCTATGCTATGCTATATGCTAAGCTATATGCTATGCTATATGCTATGCTATATGCTATGCTATGCTATGCTATGCTAATGCTATGCTATGCTATGCTATGCTATGCTATGCTAATGCTATGCTATGCTATGCTATATCTCAGACCACTAATATAGGGACAGTCATCTTAATAGTAGGCTAGGTTAGAATAGAGCAACGCCTGTTTGCAGCGCCGCGGTGGCGACTTTGGAATATTTCGAACTCTAACAGATGCACGTACCTCTAAACAGTAATAATTACGGTTATGTAGGCTGTAATTTAGGTCAGGTCTAATACGAGCCTCAGGTATGAACATTAGGATAAATTAAGCGAAGGAGGATTATAATTAAATAATTATATTAAGGTGAGTTAAAAGTTATTATTATTTTCAAATTTACGTAGATGTTGAACGAGTAATAAACATATTATGAAAGCTTCATGGTGTGATATAGAGATATATAGTTAAGCCTAGTAAGAATGGTCACATGACACAGGGTACGATAATTTCACGCTTTCGACGCGAGGTGGCGGTTGCTACGCGTAGCCAAATGTAAACTGTCGATTACCATTGAGTTTACTGTCCCTATATTAGTGGTCTGAGGCTATATGCTATATGCTATGCTAATGCTATGCTATGCTAATGCTATGCTAATGCTATGCTAATGCAATGCTATGCTATATGCTATGCTATGCTATGCTATGCTATATGCTATGCTATGCTATGCTATGCTATGCTATGCTATGCTATATGCTATGCTATGCTATGCTATGCTATGCTATGCTATGCTATGCTATGCTATGCTATGCTATGCTATGCTATGCTATATGCTATGCTATATGCTCTCTTATGCTATGCTATATGCTATGCTATGCTATGCTATGCTATGCTATGCTATGCTATGCTATGCTATGCTATGCTATGCTATGCTATGCTATGCTATATGCTATGCTATATGCTATGCTATATGCTATGCTATGCTATGCTAATGCTATGCTATGCTATGCTATGCTATGCTATGCTATATGCTATGCTATATGCTATGCTATATGCTATGCTATATGCTATGCTATATGCTATGCTATATGCTATGCTATATGCTATGCTATATGCTATGCTATATGCTATGCTATATGCTATGCTATATGCTATGCTATATGCTATGCTATATGCTATGCTATATGCTATGCTATATGCTATGCTATATGCTATGCTATATGCTATGCTATGCTATGCTATGCTATGCTATACTAATGCTATGCTATGCTATGCTATACTATATGCTATGCTATGCTATGCTATATGCTATGCTATGCTATGCTATATGCTATGCTATATGCTATGCTATATGCTATGCTATATGCTATGCTATATGCTATGCTATATGCTATGCTATATGCTATGCTATGCTATGCTATATGCTATGCTATGCTATGCTATATGCTATGCTATGCTATGCTATGCTATATGCTATGCTATGCTATGCTATGCTATGCTATGCTATGCTATGCTATGCTATGCTATGCTATGCTATGCTATGCTATGCTATGCTATGCTATATGCTATATGCTATGCTATGCTATGCTATGCTATGCTATATGCTATGCTATGCTATGCTATGCTATGCTATGCTATGCTATGCTATGCTATGCTATGCTATGCTATGCTATGCTATATGCTATGCTATGCTATGCTATATGCTATGCTATGCTATGCTATGCTATGCTATGCTATATCTCAGACCACTAATATAGGGACAGTCATCTTAATAGTAGGCTAGGTTAGAATAGAGCAACGCCTGATTGCAGCGCCGCGGTGGCGACTTTGGAATATTTCGAACTCTAACAGATGCACGTACCTCTAAACAGTAATAATTACGGTTATGTAGGCTGTAATTTAGGTCAGGTCTAATACGAGCCTCAGGTATGAACATTAGGATAAATTAAGCGAAGGAGGATTATAATTAAATAATTATATTAAGGTGAGTTAAAAGTTATTATTATTTTCAAATTTACGTAGATGTTGAACGAGTAATAAACATATTATGAAAGCTTCATGGTGTGATATAGAGATATATAGTTAAGCCTAGTAAGAATGGTCACATGACACAGGGTACGATAATTTCACGCTTTCGACGCGAGGTGGCGGTTGCTACGCGTTGCCAAATGTAAACTGTCGATTACCATTGAGTTTACTGTCCCTATATTAGTGGTCTGAGGCTATATGCTATATGCTATGCTATATGCTATGCTATGCTAATGCTATGCTATGCTAATGCTATGCTAATGCTATGCTAATGCTATGCTAATGCTATGCTAATGCAATGCTATGCTATGCTATGCTATGCTATGCTATGCTAATGCTATGCTATGCTATGCTAATGCTATGCTATGCTATGCTATGCTATGCTATGCTACTATGCTATGCTATGCTATGCTATGCTATGCTATGCTATATGCTATGCTATGCTATGCTATGCTATGCTATGCTATGCTATATGCTATGCTATATGCTATGCTATGCTATGCTATGCTATGATATGCTATGCTATGCTATGCTATGCTATGCTATGCTATGCTATGCTATGCTATATGCTATGCTATGCTATGCTATGCTATGCTATGCTATATGCTATGTTATGCTATGCTATGCTATGCTATGCTATGCTATGCTATGCTATGCTATGCTATGCTATGCTATGCTATGCTGTGCTATGCTATGCTATGCTATGCTATGCTATGCTATTCTATGCTATGCTATGCTATGCTATGCTATGCTCTATGCTATGCTATGCTATGCTATGCTATGCTATGCTATGCTATGCTATGCTATGCTATATGCTATGCTATGCTATGCTATGCTATGCTATATGCTATGCTATATGCTATGCTATATGCTATGCTATATGCTATGCTATATGCTATGCTATGCTATGCTATGCTAATGCTATGCTATGCTATGCTATGCTATATGCTATGCTATATGCTATGCTATATGCTATGCTATATGCTATGCTATGCTATGCTATGCTATGCTATGCTATGCTATGCTATGCTAATGCTATGCTATGCTATGCTATGCTATATGCTATGCTATGCTATGCTATATGCTATGCTATGCTATATGCTATGCTATGCTTTGCTATATGCTATGCTATATGCTATGCTATATGCTATGCTATATGCTATGCTATATGCTATGCTATATGATATGCTATGCTATGCTATGCTATATGCTATGCTATATGCTATGCTATGCTATGCTATGCTATGCTATGCTATGCTATGCTATATGCTATGCTATGCTATATGCTATGCTATGCTATATGCTATGCTATGCTATGCTATGCTATGCTATGCTATATGCTATGCTCTATGCTATGCTATGCTATATGCTATGCTCTATGTTATGCTATGCTATGCTATGCTATGCTATTCTATGCTATGCTATGCTATGCTATGCTATATGCTATGCTATATGCTATGCTATGCTATGCTATGCTATATGCTATGCTATATGCTATGCTATGCTATGCTATGCTATGCTATGCTATGCTATATGCTATGCTATGCTATGCTATGCTATATGCTATGCTATATGCTATGCTATATGCTATATGCTATGCTATATGCTATATGCTATATCCTAATGCTATGCTATGCTATGCTCTGCTCTGCTATGCTATGCTATGCTATGCTATGCTATGCTATGCTATGCTATGCTATGCTATGCTATGCTCTGCTCTGCTCTGCTATGCTATGCTATGCTATGCTATGCTATGCTATGCTCTGCTCTTCTATGCTATGCTATGCTAATGCTATGCTATGCTAATGCTATGCTATGCTATGCTATGCTATGCTATGCTATGCTAATGCTATGCTATGCTATGCTATGCTATGCTAATGCAATGCTAATGCTATGCTAATGCTATGCTATGCTAATGCTATGCTATGCTATGCTATGCTATGCTATGCTATGCTATGCTATGCTATGCTATGCTAATGCTATGCTATGCTATGCTATGCTATGCTATGCTATGCTATGCTATGCTATGCTATG
Organism: Phalangium opilio; assembly: GCF_054372755.1. Taxonomy (NCBI): domain Eukaryota; kingdom Metazoa; phylum Arthropoda; class Arachnida; order Opiliones; family Phalangiidae; genus Phalangium; species Phalangium opilio. Next base: position 180,368 of record NW_028324254.1, read on the forward strand.
CTAATGCTATGCTATGCTAATGCTATGCTATGCTAATGCTATGCTAATGCTATGCTATGCTATGCTATGCTATGCTAATGCTATGCTATGCTATGCTATGCTAATGCTATGCTATGCTATGCTAGAGCTATCCTAATTCTATGCTATGCTATGCTATGCTATGCTAATGCTATCCTAATGCTATGCTATGCTATGCTATGCTATGCTATGCTATGCTATGCTAATGCTATGCTATGCTATGCTATGCTATGCTAATGCTATGCTAATGCTATGCTAATGCTATGCTATGCTAATGCTATGCTATGCTAATGCTATGCTATGCTATGCTATGCTATGCTATGCTATGCTATGCTATGCTATGCTAATGCTATGCTATGCTATGCTATGCTAATGCTATGCTAATGCTATGCTATGCTAATGCTATGCTATGCTAATGCTATGCTATGCTATGCTATGCTATGCTAATGCTATCCTAATGCTATGCTATGCTATGCTCTGCTCTGCTATGCTATGCTATGCTATGCTATGCTATGCTCTGCTATGCTAATGCTATGCTATGCTATGCTATGCTAATGCTATGCTAATGCTATGCTAATGCTATGCTATGCTAATGCTATGCTATGCTATGCTATGCTATGCTTTGCTATGCTAATTCTCTGCTATGCTATGCTATGCTATGCTATGCTATGCTATGCTAATGCTATGCTATGCTATGCTATGCTACGCTATGCTATGCTATGCTATGCTATGCTATGCTAATGCTATGCTAATGCTATGCTATGCTATGCTAATGCTATGCTATGCTAATGCTATGCTATGCTATGCTATGCTATGCTATGCTATGCTATGCTAATGCTATGCTATGCTATGCTATGCTAATGCTATGCTGTGCTAATGCTATGCTATGCTATGCTATGCTAATGCTATGCTATGCTATGCTATGCTATGCTAGGCTAATGCTATCCTAATGCTATGCTATGCTATGCTATGCTATGCTATGCTATGCTATGCTATGCTATGCTATGCTAATGCTATCCTAATGCTATGCTATATGCTATGCTATATGCTATGCTATATGCTATGCTATGCTATGCTAATGCTATGCTATGCTAATGCTATGCTATGCTATGCTATGCTATGCTATGCTATGCTATGCTATGCTAATGCTATGCTATGCTATGCTATGCTATGCTAATGCTATGCTAATGCTATGCTATGCTATGCTAATGCTATGCTATGATAATGCTATGCTATGCTATGCTATGCTATGCTATGCTATGCTAATGCTATGCTATGCTATGCTATGCTATGCTATGCTATGCTAATGCTATGCTAATGCTATACTAATGCTATGCTATGCTATGCTATGCTATGCTATGCTATGCTATGCTTTGCTATGCTAATTCTCTGCTATGCTATGCTATGCTATGCTATGCTATGCTATGCTAATGCTATGCTATGCTATGCTATGCTACGCTATGCTATGCTATGCTATGCTATGCTATGCTAATGCTATGCTAATGCTATGCTATGCTATGCTAATGCTATGCTAATGCTATGCTATGCTAATGCTATGCTATGCTATGCTATGCTATGCTATGCTATGCTATGCTAATGCTATGCTATGCTATGCTATGCTAATGCTATGCTGTGCTAATGCTATGCTATGCTATGCTATGCTAATGCTATGCTATGCTATGCTATGCTATGCTAGGCTAATGCTATCCTAATGCTATGCTATGCTATGCTATGCTATGCTATGCTATGCTATGCTATGCTATGCTATGCTAATGCTATCCTAATGCTATGCTATATGCTATGCTATATGCTATGCTATGCTATGCTAATGCTATGCTATGCTAATGCTATGCTATGCTATGCTATGCTATGCTATGCTATGCTAATGCTATGCTATGCTATGCTATGCTATGCTAATGCTATGCTAATGCTATGCTATGCTATGCTAATGCTATGCTATGATAATGCTATGCTATGCTATGCTATGCTATGCTATGCTATGCTATGCTATGCTATGCTAATGCTATGCTATGCTATGCTATGCTATGCTATGCTATGCTAATGCTATGCTAATGCTATGCTAATGCTATGCTAATGCTATGCTATGCTATGCTATGCTATGCTATGCTATGCTATGCTATGCTATGCTATGCTAATTCTCTGCTATGCTATGCTATGCTATGCTATGCTATGCTATGCTATGCTATGCTATGCTATGCTATGCTATGCTATGCTATGCTATGCTATGCTATGCTTTGCTATGCTATGCTATGCTATGCTATGCTATGCTATGCTAATGCTATGCTATGCTATGCTATGCTACGCTACGCTATGCTATGCTATGCTATGCTATGCTATGCTATGCTATGCTATGCTATGCTATGCTATGCTATGCTATGCTATGCTAATGCTATCCTAATGCTATGCTATGCTATGCTAATGCTATCCTAATGCTATGCTATGCTATGCTATGCTATGCTATGCTATGCTATGCTATGCTAATGCTATCCTAATGCTATGCTATGCTATGCTATGCTATGCTAATGCTATCCTAATGCTATGCTATGCTATGCTATGCTATGCTATGCTATGCTAATGCTATGCTATGCTATGCTATGCTAATGCTATGCTAATGCTATGCTAATGCTATGCTATGCTATGCTATGCTATGCTATGCTACGCTATGCTACGCTATGCTATGCTATGCTATGCTATGCTATGCTAATGCTATGCTATGCTATGCTATGCTATGCTATGCTATGCTAATGCTATGCTATGCTATGCTAATGCTATGCTATGCTATGCTATGCTATGCTATGCTATGCTAATGCTATGCTATGCTATGCTATGCTAATGCTATGCTAATGCTATGCTATGCTATGCTATGCTATGCTAATGCTATGCTATGCTATGCTATGCTAATGCTATGCTATGCTATGCTAATGCTATCCTAATGCTATGCTATGCTATGCTATGCTATCCTAATGCTATCCTAATGCTATGCTATGCTATGCTATGCTATGCTATGCTAATGCTATGCTATGCTATGCTAATGCTATGCTATGCTAATGCTATGCTATGCTATGCTATGCTATGCTATGCTATGCTAATGCTATGCTATGCTATGCTATGCTAATGCTATGCTAATGCTATGCTAATGCTATGCTATGCTAATGCTATGCTAATGCTATGCTATGCTATGCATGCTATGCTATGCTATGCTATGCTATGCTATGCTATGCTATGCATGCTATGCTATGCTATGCTATGCTATGCTATGCTATGCTATGCTAAGCTATGCTATGCTATGCTATGCTTTGCTATGCTATGCTTTGCTATGCTATGCTATGCTATGCTATGCTATGCTATGCTATGCTATGCTATGCTATGCTATGCTATGCTCTGCTCTGCTCTGCTCTGCTCTGCTATGCTATGCTATGCTATGCTATGCTATGCTATGCTCTGCTCTTCTATGCTATGCTATGCTAATGCTATGCTATGCTAATGCTATGCTATGCTATGCTATGCTATGCTATGCTATGCTATGCTATGCTAATGCTATGCTATGCTATGCTATGCTAATGCTATGCTATGCTATGCTAATGCTATCCTAATTCTATGCTATGCTATGCTATGCTATGCTAATGCTATCCTAATGCTATGCTATGCTATGCTATGCTATGCTATGCTAATGCTATGCTATGCTATGCTATGCTATGCTATGCTAATGCTATGCTAATGCTATGCTATGCTAATGCTATGCTAATGCTATGCTATGCTATGCTATGCTATGCTAATGCTATGCTATGCTATGCTATGCTAATGCTATGCTATGCTATGCTAATGCTATCCTAATTCTATGCTATGCTATGCTATGCTATGCTAATGCTATCCTAATGCTATGCTATGCTACGCTATGCTATGCTATGCTATGCTATGCTATGCTAATGCTATGCTAATGCTATGCTATGCTATGCTAATGCTATGCTATGCTTATGCTATGCTATGCTATGCTATGCTATGCTATGCTATGCTATGCTAATGCTATGCTATGCTATGCTATGCTAATGCTATGCTAATGCTATGCTGTGCTAATGCTATGCTATGCTATGCTATGCTAATGCTATGCTATGCTATGCTATGCTATGCTAGGCTAATGCTATCCTAATGCTATGCTATGCTATGCTATGCTATGCTATGCTATGCTATGCTATGCTATGCTATGCTAATGCTATCCTAATGCTATGCTATATGCTATGCTATATGCTATGCTATGCTATGCTAATGCTATGCTATGCTAATGCTATGCTATGCTATGCTATGCTATGCTATGCTATGCTATGCTAATGCTATGCTATGCTATGCTATGCTATGCTAATGCTATGCTATGCTAATGCTATGCTAATGCTATGCTATGCTATGCTAATGCTATGCTATGATAATGCTATGCTATGCTATGCTATGCTATGCTATGCTATGCTATGCTATGCTAATGCTATGCTAATGCTATGCTAATGCTATGCTATGCTATGCTATGCTATGCTATGCTATGCTATGCTATGCTATGCTATGCTATGCTAATTCTCTGCTATGCTATGCTATGCTATGCTATGCTATGCTATGCTATGCTATGCTATGCTATGCTATGCTATGCTATGCTTTGCTATGCTATGCTATGCTATGCTATGCTATGCTAAGCTAATGCTATGCTATGCTATGCTATGCTACGCTATGCTATGCTATGCTATGCTATGCTATGCTATGCTATGCTATGCTATGCTATGCTATGCTATGCTATGCTATGCTAATGCTATCCTAATGCTATGCTATGCTATGCTAATGCTATCCTAATGCTATGCTATGCTATGCTATGCTATGCTATGCTAATGCTATCCTAATGCTATGCTATGCTATGCTATGCTATGCTAATGCTATCCTAATGCTATGCTATGCTATGCTATGCTATGCTATGCTATGCTAATGCTATGCTATGCTATGCTATGCTAATGCTATGCTAATGCTATGCTAATGCTATGCTATGCTATGCTATGCTATGCTATGCTACGCTATGCTATGCTATGCTATGCTATGCTATGCTAATGCTATGCTATGCTATGCTATGCTATGCTATGCTATGCTAATGCTATGCTATGCTATGCTAATGCTATGCTATGCTATGCTATGCTATGCTATGCTATGCTAATGCTATGCTATGCTATGCTATGCTAATGCTATGCTAATGCTATGCTATGCTATGCTATGCTATGCTAATGCTATGCTATGCTATGCTATGCTAATGCTATGCTATGCTATGCTAATGCTATCCTAATGCTATGCTATGCTATGCTATGCTAATGCTATGCTAATGCTATGCTATGCTATGCTAATGCTATGCTATGCTAATGCTATGCTATGCTATGCTATGCTATGCTATGCTATGCTATGCTAATGCTATGCTATGCTATGCTATGCTAATGCTATGCTAATGCTATGCTGTGCTAATGCTATGCTATGCTATGCTATGCTAATGCTATGCTATGCTATGCTATGCTATGCTAGGCTAATGCTATCCTAATGCTATGCTATGCTATGCTATGCTATGCTATGCTATGCTATGCTATGCTATGCTATGCTAATGCTATCCTAATGCTATGCTATATGCTATGCTATATGCTATGCTATGCTATGCTAATGCTATGCTATGCTAATGCTATGCTATGCTATGCTATGCTATGCTATGCTATGCTAATGCTATGCTATGCTATGCTATGCTATGCTAATGCTATGCTAATGCTATGCTATGCTATGCTAATGCTATGCTATGATAATGCTATGCTATGCTATGCTATGCTTTGCTATGCTATGCTATGCTATGCTATGCTATGCTAAGCTAATGCTATGCTATGCTATGCTATGCTACGCTATGCTATGCTATGCTATGCTATGCTATGCTATGCTATGCTAATGCTATCCTAATGCTATGCTATGCTATGCTAATGCTATCCTAATGCTATGCTATGCTATGCTATGCTATGCTATGCTAATGCTATCCTAATGCTATGCTATGCTATGCTATGCTATGCTAATGCTATCCTAATGCTATGCTATGCTATGCTATGCTATGCTATGCTATGCTAATGCTATGCTATGCTATGCTATGCTAATGCTATGCTAATGCTATGCTAATGCTATGCTATGCTATGCTATGCTATGCTATGCTACGCTATGCTATGCTATGCTATGCTATGCTATGCTAATGCTATGCTATGCTATGCTATGCTATGCTATGCATGCTATGCTATGCTATGCTATGCTATGCTATGCTATGCTATGCTAAGCTATGCTATGCTATGCTATGCTTTGCTATGCTATGCTTTGCTATGCTATGCTATGCTATGCTATGCTATGCTATGCTATGCTATGCTATGCTATGCTATGCTATGCTCTGCTCTGCTCTGCTCTGCTATGCTATGCTATGCTATGCTATGCTATGCTATGCTCTGCTCTTCTATGCTATGCTATGCTAATGCTATGCTATGCTAATGCTATGCTATGCTATGCTATGCTATGCTATGCTATGCTATGCTATGCTAATGCTATGCTATGCTATGCTATGCTAATGCTATGCTATGCTAATGCTATGCTATGCTATGCTAATGCTATCCTAATTCTATGCTATGCTATGCTATGCTATGCTAATGCTATCCTAATGCTATGCTATGCTATGCTATGCTATGCTATGCTAATGCTATGCTATGCTATGCTATGCTATGCTATGCTAATGCTATGCTAATGCTATGCTATGCTAATGCTATGCTAATGCTATGCTATGCTATGCTATGCTATGCTAATGCTATGCTATGCTATGCTATGCTAATGCTATGCTATGCTATGCTAATGCTATCCTAATTCTATGCTATGCTATGCTATGCTATGCTAATGCTATCCTAATGCTATGCTATGCTACGCTATGCTATGCTATGCTATGCTATGCTATGCTAATGCTATGCTAATGCTATGCTATGCTATGCTAATGCTATGCTATGCTTATGCTATGCTATGCTATGCTATGCTATGCTATGCTATGCTATGCTAATGCTATGCTATGCTATGCTATGCTAATGCTATGCTAATGCTATGCTGTGCTAATGCTATGCTATGCTATGCTATGCTAATGCTATGCTATGCTATGCTATGCTATGCTAGGCTAATGCTATCCTAATGCTATGCTATGCTATGCTATGCTATGCTATGCTATGCTATGCTATGCTATGCTATGCTAATGCTATCCTAATGCTATGCTATATGCTATGCTATATGCTATGCTATGCTATGCTAATGCTATGCTATGCTAATGCTATGCTATGCTATGCTATGCTATGCTATGCTATGCTATGCTAATGCTATGCTATGCTATGCTATGCTATGCTAATGCTATGCTAATGCTATGCTATGCTATGCTAATGCTATGCTATGCTATGATAATGCTATGCTATGCTATGCTATGCTATGCTATGCTATGCTATGCTATGCTAATGCTATGCTAATGCTATGCTAATGCTATGCTATGCTATGCTATGCTATGCTATGCTATGCTATGCTATGCTATGCTATGCTATGCTATGCTAATTCTCTGCTATGCTATGCTATGCTATGCTATGCTATGCTATGCTATGCTATGCTATGCTATGCTATGCTATGCTATGCTTTGCTATGCTATGCTATGCTATGCTATGCTATGCTAAGCTAATGCTATGCTATGCTATGCTATGCTACGCTATGCTATGCTATGCTATGCTATGCTATGCTATGCTATGCTATGCTATGCTATGCTATGCTAATGCTATCCTAATGCTATGCTATGCTATGCTAATGCTATCCTAATGCTATGCTATGCTATGCTATGCTAATGCTATCCTAATGCTATGCTATGCTATGCTATGCTATGCTATGCTATGCTATGCTATGCTAATGCTATGCTATGCTATGCTATGCTATGCTAATGCTATGCTATGCTATGCTATGCTAATGCTATGCTAATGCTATGCTAATGCTATGCTATGCTATGCTATGCTATGCTATGCTACGCTATGCTATGCTATGCTATGCTATGCTATGCTAATGCTATGCTATGCTATGCTATGCTATGCTATGCTATGCTAATGCTATGCTATGCTATGCTAATGCTATGCTATGCTATGCTATGCTATGCTATGCTATGCTAATGCTATGCTATGCTATGCTATGCTAATGCTATGCTAATGCTATGCTATGCTATGCTATGCTATGCTAATGCTATGCTATGCTATGCTATGCTAATGCTATGCTATGCTATGCTAATGCTATCCTAATGCTATGCTATGCTATGCTATGCTAATGCTATGCTAATGCTATGCTATGCTATGCTAATGCTATGCTATGCTAATGCTATGCTATGCTATGCTATGCTATGCTATGCTATGCTATGCTAATGCTATGCTATGCTATGCTATGCTAATGCTATGCTAATGCTATGCTGTGCTAATGCTATGCTATGCTATGCTATGCTAATGCTATGCTATGCTATGCTATGCTATGCTAGGCTAATGCTATCCTAATGCTATGCTATGCTATGCTATGCTATGCTATGCTATGCTATGCTATGCTATGCTATGCTAATGCTATCCTAATGCTATGCTATATGCTATGCTATATGCTATGCTATGCTATGCTAATGCTATGCTATGCTAATGCTATGCTATGCTATGCTATGCTATGCTATGCTATGCTATGCTAATGCTATGCTATGCTATGCTATGCTATGCTAATGCTATGCTAATGCTATGCTATGCTATGCTAATGCTATGCTATGATAATGCTATGCTATGCTATGCTATGCTTTGCTATGCTATGCTATGCTATGCTATGCTATGCTAAGCTAATGCTATGCTATGCTATGCTATGCTACGCTATGCTATGCTATGCTATGCTATGCTATGCTATGCTATGCTATGCTATGCTATGCTATGCTATGCTATGCTAATGCTATCCTAATGCTATGCTATGCTATGCTAATGCTATCCTAATGCTATGCTATGCTATGCTATGCTATGCTATGCTAATGCTATCCTAATGCTATGCTATGCTATGCTATGCTATGCTATGCTAATGCTATCCTAATGCTATGCTATGCTATGCTATGCTATGCTATGCTATGCTAATGCTATGCTATGCTATGCTATGCTAATGCTATGCTAATGCTATGCTAATGCTATGCTATGCTATGCTATGCTATGCTATGCTACGCTATGCTATGCTATGCTATGCTATGCTATGCTAATGCTATGCTATGCTATGCTATGCTATGCTATGCTATGCTAATGCTATGCTATGCTATGCTAATGCTATGCTATGCTATGCTATGCTATGCTATGCTATGCTAATGCTATGCTATGCTATGCTATGCTAATGCTATGCTAATGCTATGCTATGCTATGCTATGCTATGCTAATGCTATGCTATGCTATGCTATGCTAATGCTATGCTATGCTATGCTAATGCTATCCTAATGCTATGCTATGCTATGCTATGCTAATGCTATGCTAATGCTATGCTATGCTATGCTAATGCTATGCTATGCTAATGCTATGCTATGCTATGCTATGCTATGCTATGCTATGCTATGCTAATGCTATGCTATGCTATGCTATGCTAATGCTATGCTAATGCTATGCTGTGCTAATGCTATGCTATGCTATGCTATGCTAATGCTATGCTATGCTATGCTATGCTATGCTAGGCTAATGCTATCCTAATGCTATGCTATGCTATGCTATGCTATGCTATGCTATGCTATGCTATGCTATGCTATGCTAATGCTATCCTAATGCTATGCTATGCTATGCTAATGCTATCCTAATGCTATGCTATGCTATGCTATGCTATGCTATGCTAATGCTATCCTAATGCTATGCTATGCTATGCTATGCTATGCTAATGCTATCCTAATGCTATGCTATGCTATGCTATGCTATGCTATGCTATGCTATGCTAATGCTATGCTATGCTATGCTATGCTAATGCTATGCTAATGCTATGCTAATGCTATGCTATGCTATGCTATGCTATGCTATGCTACGCTATGCTATGCTATGCTATGCTATGCTATGCTAATGCTATGCTATGCTATGCTATGCTATGCTATGCTATGCTAATGCTATGCTATGCTATGCTAATGCTATGCTATGCTATGCTATGCTATGCTATGCTATGCTAATGCTATGCTATGCTAATGCTATGCTAATGCTATGCTAATGCTATGCTATGCTATGCTATGCTATGCTAATGCTATGCTATGCTATGCTATGCTAATGCTATGCTATGCTATGCTAATGCTATCCTAATGCTATGCTATGCTATGCTATGCTATCCTAATGCTATCCTAATGCTATGCTATGCTATGCTATGCTATGCTATGCTAATGCTATGCTATGCTATGCTAATGCTATGCTATGCTAATGCTATGCTATGCTATGCTATGCTATGCTATGCTAATGCTATGCTATGCTATGCTATGCTAATGCTATGCTAATGCTATGCTAATGCTATGCTATGCTAATGCTATGCTAATGCTATGCTATGCTAATGCTATGCTATGCTATGCTATGCTATGCTAATGCTATCCTAATGCTATGCTATGCTATGCTATGCTATGCTATGCTATGCTATGCTAATGCTATGCTATGCTATGCTAATGCTATGCTATGCTATGCTATGCTATGCTATGCTATGCTAATGCTATGCTATGCTATGCTATGCTAATGCTATGCTAATGCTATGCTATGCTATGCTATGCTATGCTAATGCTATGCTATGCTATGCTATGCTAATGCTATGCTATGCTATGCTAATGCTATCCTAATGCTATGCTATGCTATGCTATGCTATCCTAATGCTATCCTAATGCTATGCTATGCTATGCTATGCTATGCTATGCTAATGCTATGCTATGCTATGCTAATGCTATGCTATGCTAATGCTATGCTATGCTATGCTATGCTAATGCTATGCTATGCTATGCTAATGCTATCCTAATGCTATGCTATGCTATGCTATGCTATCCTAATGCTATCCTAATGCTATGCTATGCTATGCTATGCTATGCTATGCTAATGCTATGCTATGCTATGCTAATGCTATGCTATGCTAATGCTATGCTATGCTATGCTATGCTATGCTATGCTAATGCTATGCTATGCTATGCTATGCTAATGCTATGCTAATGCTATGCTAATGCTATGCTATGCTAATGCTATGCTAATGCTATGCTATGCTAATGCTATGCTATGCTATGCTATGCTATGCTAATGCTATCCTAATGCTATGCTATGCTATGCTATGCTATGCTATGCTATGCTAATGCTATCCTAATGCTATGCTATATGCTATGCTATATGCTATGCTATGCTATGCTATGCTAATGCTATGCTATGCTAATGCTATGCTATGCTATGCTATGCTATGCTATGCTATGCTATGCTATGCTATGCTAATGCTATGCTATGCTATGCTATGCTATGCTATGCTATGCTATGCTAATGCTATGCTAATGCTATGCTAATGCTATGCTATGCTATGCTATGCTATGCTAATGCTATGCTATGCTATGCTAATGCTATGCTATGCTATGCTATGCTAATGCTATGCTATGCTATGCTATGCTATGCTAATGCTATGCTAATGCTATGCTATGCTATGCTATGCTAATGCTATGCTATGCTATGCTATGCTATGCTATGCTAATGCTATGCTATGCTATGCTATGCTATGCTATGCTATGCTAATGCTATGCTATGCTAATGCTATGCTAATGCTATGCTAATGCTATGCTATGCTATGCTATGCTAATGCTATGCTATGCTATGCTAATGCTATCCTAATGCTATGCTATGCTATGCTATGCTATGCTATGCTATGCTAATGCTATGCTATGCTATGCTATGCTATGCTAATGCTATGCTAATGCTATGCTATGCTAATGCTATGCTATGCTATGCTATGCTATGCTATGCTATGCTAATTCTCTGCTATGCTATGCTATGCTCTGCTCTGCTCTGCTATGCTATGCTAATGCTATGCTATGCTAATGCTATGCTAATGCTATGCTATGCTATGCTAATGCTATCCTAATGCTATGCTATGCTATGCTATGCTATGCTATGCTATGCTATGCTATGCTATGCTAATGCTATGCTATGCTATGCTATGCTATGCTATGCTAATGCTATGCTAATGCTATGCTAATGCTATGCTATGCTAATGCTATGCTATGCTATGCTATGCTAATTCTCTGCTATGCTATGCTATGCTCTGCTCTGCTATGCTATGCTATGCTAATGCTATGCTATGCTAATGCTATGCTATGCTATGCTATGCTATGCTATGCTATGCTATGCTAATGCTATGCTAATGCTATGCTAATGCTATGCTATGCTAATGCTATGCTATGCTATGCTATGCTAATTCTCTGCTATGCTATGCTATGCTCTGCTCTGCTATGCTATGCTATGCTAATGCTATGCTATGCTAATGCTATGCTATGCTATGCTAATGCTATGCTATGCTATGCTATGCTAATGCTATGCTATGCTATGCTATGCTATGCTATGCTATGCTATGCTATGCTATGCTAATGCTATGCTAATGCTATGCTAATGCTATGCTATGCTATGCTATGCTATGCTATGCTACGCTACGCTATGCTATGCAATGCTATGCTATGCTATGCTATGCTATGCTATGCTATGCTATGCTAATGCTATGCTATGCTAATGCTATCCTAATGCTATGCTATGCTATGCTATGCTATGCTAATGCTATCCTAATGCTATGCTATGCTATGCTATGCTATGCTATGCTATGCTAATGCTATCCTAATGCTATGCTATGCTATGCTATGCTATGCTATGCTATGCTATGCTATGCTATGCTATGCTAATGCTATGCTATGCTAATGCTATGCTATGCTATGCTATGCTATGCTAATGCTATGCTATGCTATGCTAATGCTATGCTAATGCTATGCTATGCTATGCTATGCTATGCTAATGCTATGCTATGCTATGCTATGCTATGCTATGCTATGCTAATGCTATGCTATGCTATGCTATGCTAATGCTATGCTAATGCTATGCTATGCTATGCTATGCTATGCTAATGCTATGCTATGCTATGCTATGCTAATGCTATGCTATGCTATGCTAATGCTATCCTAATGCTATGCTATGCTATGCTATGCTATCCTAATGCTATCCTAATGCTATGCTATGCTATGCTATGCTATGCTATGCTAATGCTATGCTATGCTATGCTAATGCTATGCTATGCTAATGCTATGCTATGCTATGCTATGCTATGCTATGCTAATGCTATGCTATGCTATGCTATGCTAATGCTATGCTAATGCTATGCTAATGCTATGCTATGCTAATGCTATGCTAATGCTATGCTATGCTAATGCTATGCTATGCTATGCTATGCTATGCTAATGCTATCCTAATGCTATGCTATGCTATGCTATGCTATGCTATGCTATGCTAATGCTATCCTAATGCTATGCTATATGCTATGCTATATGCTATGCTATGCTATGCTATGCTAATGCTATGCTATGCTAATGCTATGCTATGCTATGCTATGCTATGCTATGCTATGCTATGCTAATGCTATGCTATGCTATGCTATGCTATGCTATGCTATGCTAATGCTATGCTAATGCTATGCTAATGCTATGCTATGCTATGCTATGCTATGCTAATGCTATGCTATGCTATGCTAATGCTATGCTATGCTATGCTATGCTAATGCTATGCTATGCTATGCTATGCTATGCTAATGCTATGCTAATGCTATGCTATGCTATGCTATGCTAATGCTATGCTATGCTATGCTATGCTATGCTATGCTAATGCTATGCTATGCTATGCTATGCTATGCTATGCTATGCTAATGCTATGCTATGCTAATGCTATGCTAATGCTATGCTAATGCTATGCTATGCTATGCTATGCTAATGCTATGCTATGCTATGCTAATGCTATCCTAATGCTATGCTATGCTATGCTATGCTATGCTATGCTATGCTAATGCTATGCTATGCTATGCTATGCTATGCTAATGCTATGCTAATGCTATGCTATGCTAATGCTATGCTATGCTATGTTATGCTATGCTATGCTATGCTAATTCTCTGCTATGCTATGCTATGCTCTGCTCTGCTCTGCTATGCTATGCTAATGCTATGCTATGCTAATGCTATGCTAATGCTATGCTATGCTATGCTAATGCTATCCTAATGCTATGCTATGCTATGCTATGCTATGCTATGCTATGCTATGCTATGCTATGCTAATGCTATGCTATGCTATGCTATGCTATGCTATGCTAATGCTATGCTAATGCTATGCTAATGCTATGCTATGCTAATGCTATGCTATGCTATGCTATGCTAATTCTCTGCTATGCTATGCTATGCTCTGCTCTGCTATGCTATGCTATGCTAATGCTATGCTATGCTAATGCTAATGCTATGCTATGCTATGCTATGCTATGCTATGCTATGCTAATGCTATGCTAATGCTATGCTAATGCTATGCTATGCTAATGCTATGCTATGCTATGCTATGCTAATTCTCTGCTATGCTATGCTATGCTCTGCTCTGCTATGCTATGCTATGCTAATGCTATGCTATGCTAATGCTATGCTATGCTATGCTAATGCTATGCTAATGCTATGCTAATGCTATGCTATGCTATGCTATGCTAATGCTATGCTATGCTATGCTAATGCTATCCTAATGCTATGCTATGCTATGCTATGCTATGCTATGCTATGCTAATGCTATGCTATGCTATGCTATGCTATGCTAATGCTATGCTAATGCTATGCTATGCTAATGCTATGCTATGCTATGTTATGCTATGCTATGCTATGCTAATTCTCTGCTATGCTATGCTATGCTCTGCTCTGCTCTGCTATGCTATGCTAATGCTATGCTATGCTAATGCTATGCTAATGCTATGCTATGCTATGCTAATGCTATCCTAATGCTATGCTATGCTATGCTATGCTATGCTATGCTATGCTATGCTATGCTATGCTAATGCTATGCTATGCTATGCTATGCTATGCTATGCTAATGCTATGCTAATGCTATGCTAATGCTATGCTATGCTAATGCTATGCTATGCTATGCTATGCTAATTCTCTGCTATGCTATGCTATGCTCTGCTCTGCTATGCTATGCTATGCTAATGCTATGCTATGCTAATGCTAATGCTATGCTATGCTATGCTATGCTATGCTATGCTATGCTAATGCTATGCTAATGCTATGCTAATGCTATGCTATGCTAATGCTATGCTATGCTATGCTATGCTAATTCTCTGCTATGCTATGCTATGCTCTGCTCTGCTATGCTATGCTATGCTAATGCTATGCTATGCTAATGCTATGCTATGCTATGCTAATGCTATGCTATGCTATGCTATGCTAATGCTATGCTATGCTATGCTATGCTATGCTATGCTATGCTATGCTAATGCTATGCTAATGCTATGCTAATGCTATGCTATGCTATGCTATGCTATGCTATGCTATGCTACGCTACGCTATGCTATGCAATGCTATGCTATGCTATGCTATGCTATGCTAATGCTATGCTATGCTAATGCTATCCTAATGCTATGCTATGCTATGCTATGCTATGCTAATGCTATCCTAATGCTATGCTATGCTATGCTATGCTATGCTATGCTATGCTAATGCTATCCTAATGCTATGCTATGCTATGCTATGCTATGCTATGCTATGCTATGCTATGCTATGCTATGCTAATGCTATGCTATGCTAATGCTATGCTATGCTATGCTATGCTATGCTAATGCTATGCTATGCTATGCTAATGCTATGCTAATGCTATGCTATGCTATGCTATGCTATGCTAATGCTATGCTATGCTATGCTATGCTAATGCTATGCTATGCTATGCTAATGCTATCCTAATGCTATGCTATGCTATGCTATGCTATGCTAATGCTATCCTAATGCTATGCTATGCTATGCTATGCTATGCTATGCTATGCTATGCTATGCTAATGCTATGCTATGCTATGCTATGCTATGCTATGCTAATGCTATGCTAATGCTATGCTAATGCTATGCTATGCTAATGCTATGCTATGCTATGCTATGCTAATGCTATGCTATGCTAATGCTATGCTATGCTATGCTATGCTATGCTATGCTATGCTATGCTATGCTATGCTATGCTATGCTATGCTATGCTAATGCTATGCTATGCTATGCTATGCTATGCTATGCTAATGCTATGCTAATGCTATGCTATGCTAATGCTATGCTATGCTATGCTATGCTAATGCTATGCTATGCTATGCTATGCTATGCTAATGCTATCCTAATGCTATGCTATGCTATGCTCTGCTCTGCTATGCTATGCTATGCTATGCTATGCTATGCTCTGCTCTGCTATGCTATGCTATGCCAATGCTTGGGGCCCCGGGATGCCATGGGGCCCCGAGTTGAGCAGAATTAATTTTCATCCATTAACAATTTTTTTTCAAAGTAAAAAATGGAAGAGACTAATAGTTTTAAAAGGAAATAAATGACGAATATTTTCCCTTTCAGTATTATACCAAGAAGGGATTTATATAAGAAGACCTAAGTCGCGAGATTTTATGCTTCTACTCTTACGCCGGTGTCAGTGGACAAGTAAGCCTTTCATGCCCGTAATTGCTCTGCACTTTCCCATTGGATCCCATGGGGATAGGCCATACGGACGCGAATGATTCCGAGTTCGACTAGAGAAAAAGCAAACCTCGAGCAAAGAAAACAGAAAATGGAGGCTGCCCGCGGGGCTGAAACCAAAGAGGAGAGAGAGGGAGATAGAAAAGCGTTTTATAAAATCCGTCGAAAAATGGGAAAATAGGGGGTAGTAAAAACAATTTTCGGTACGTTTAGTTTTAGGACGCACATCGTTTGCACATGGGGGGATTCGGATTGACCTCCTCGCCTTATCTCTGTCATCCCCTACCACAACTATGCGCGAGAAAGCTGCGCTCAGGCGCCGCGGTGTACCGTAGATTTACCCCGCTTTCACCACGCATGGATCACGGCTGCCTATACTGATTGTCTCTCCGTCTTTCTCTCCTCTTTGCTGAAACTTTACGACGGTTGCTTTTAATTGCCATGAACAAGTTTTTGAACATACATAACTTGATGGATTTTGAATATGTGTCTCTACGTGAAAATAGTTCGTTCTGTAATTGTTTCTAAATCGAATCAAGTGTACCTATGATTTCACGAGTTCCAAAACCAAACCAAGGCTTAACGAAAAGGTAAAAGAATTAGATGATGGAAAACATAGCGTTTTTCTTTGCGGTAAAAATGAGGGGTCGGACGTTCGGCATTTTAGTGTACGGGATTTTGAGATTTCAAAATTTTGAGATTATCCCCAGATTTTGAGATTCTGACTGAGATTTTAGAAATCTTGAAATCTAGTCCAAGATTTTAAGATTTCGGGATTTTCAATGAGATTTTCAGATTTTGAACGCGATTTCCAGATTTTGAAGGAGATTTCGGGATTTGGAACAAGATTTTCAGATTTTGAAGGAGATTTTCAGATTTTGAAGGAGATTTTAAGATTTTGAAGGAGATTTTCAGATTTTGAAGGAGATTTTCAGATTTTGAAGGAGATTTTCAGATTTTGAAGGAGATTTTCGGATTTTTGATGAAATTTTGGATTTTTGCAGTTACTAATAACTTCCAATGTTCAAAGGATATTTCGAGATTTTGAAAAATAGGTTTAGGTTTTAGACTATAAATTGGTTTTAATTTACCGTAATGAATACCGGAGAAAAATCGACAAAAATAGTCTAATTTGTAATACAGTACTCTTATATAGCGCAGGCGCCAAAAATCGAGATGGAAGGCAGGGTTTTACCCAATAGATGCAAAACAT
The DNA here is from genome assembly GCF_054372755.1 of Phalangium opilio. Classification (NCBI taxonomy): domain Eukaryota; kingdom Metazoa; phylum Arthropoda; class Arachnida; order Opiliones; family Phalangiidae; genus Phalangium; species Phalangium opilio. Next base: position 198,403 of record NW_028324254.1, read on the forward strand.
GTATTGTAAGCCTAGGGGTTTTCAGATTTTCATATTTTACGGTGAGATTTCGGGATTTTACGTTAAGATTTCGGGATTTCTAGATTCTAATGTGGGATTTCGGGATTTTAGGTGAAGATTTCGGGATTTTTAGATTTTAAGGTAGGGATTTCGGGATTTTCAGATTTTGAGGTAGGGATTTTGGGATTTTCAGATTTTGAGGTAGGGATTTTGGGATTTTCAGATTTTCACGTGAGATTTTGACGTGAGATTTCGGGATTTTGAGATTTTAAGGGTAAGATTTCGGGATTTCGAGATTTTCGAGAGAGATTTTAATATATTTCAAACGAACTGTACGGGATTTTGACAAACGTCCGACCCCTCGGGTAAAAACGAGCTGTTCCGAGACGGCGGCGCGTCTTACAATAACCCAGTCGCTCACTCCCGGTTTCCTCCCGGATTGATCCCAACCGCTCCGAGTCTAGAGACGGAGCGCCTGAAGATGTCACAAAACCGCTCTGAAAAAACTTTGGTCTTTCATTTGGTCCTCCGAGCTAGAGCGATGACGTAACACGTAAATTTGGAGCGATCTCGGAGCGCTCTCAGGCGACCCAAAAAACGGTATAAGATAAAATAATAAGTCCCGGCTCCTTTTCCAACCCCTCCCCCCACCCATTAAGGGGGATTGTCGACTATCACGCGCGCACCGGACGCTATTTTAGGCCTTATATAAATTCCTTCTTACAACTACTATTTAATTTTAATATCTCGAGTTTGGGGGCCCCAAAATGGTTACCGCTTGGGGCCTCCACTTGACTTGCGCCGCCACTGTGCAGTGGTCTTATTATCTCTGAGCCTAAATGAGTTTTTAACGTGGCAGATCTAACAATTCCATCCCTTCCTACATGTAAATTAGTTATTCTACACAGTTTCCAAAGATGACGTTGAATTCGCTCATCTTTTAGAATGACAACATCTCCCACTTTGGGTTCTCTAGAGTTAGCTACAAGTTTCCCTGATTTCTGGGCAGACCTTAATTCAAGGAGATAATCTTTTCTCCATCTGATCCAGAACCTATTTAGCAACTCTTGGCGGTATTTCCACCTTTTTTCTAAATCTCCATAGCCAATTTGCAACTCTCCTAATTTGAACTTTCTGGGGGGTAGCGTATCTAATCTTTTCCCAATAAGAAAATGGGATGGTGTGAGCGCTGAAGGTTCGCTTTGATCGCTATAAATGTAGCTAATAGGTCGTGAATTTACAACCGATTCTGCTTCTATGACGACGGTTTCTAATTCCTCGTACGTTAATAAGGCACGACCTACAACTTTTTTCAAACAACCCTTCAGTACTCCAACCATTCTCTCCCACATCCCACCCCACCAAGGAGCGCGATCGACTATATATCTCCAGTCTATCTTCTTCTCTCCGAAATACTGGATAAGTTCTGGAGTGACTACTGTTTTCCATAGTTTGTTTAGTTCTTTTTCAGTCTTTTTGAATGTTTTTGCATTGTCTGACATCATGATCCTACAAACTCCGCGACGCGCCACAAATCTCTTAAAAGCCATAATGAAATGCTTGGCGCTTAAATTTGATACAACTTCGAGGTGGACAGCTCGAGTCGTCGCGCACGTAAACAAGGCGATATAGCTTTTTGATTCGACGAATGCTTTCTTTTCCGCGACGTAATTTTTAACCAAAAACGGTCCGCAAAAATCTACTCCCGTATTTTCAAAGGGCGCGCCTTCGTTTACGCGAATTGGCGGTAGAGGCGCGGTTTCACATTCGAAAGCCTTAGCTTTCACGCGCGCGCATTTTAAACATCTAAAGAGCACGTTTTTGACAACTTGTCGACCTCTTGGAATCCAAAAACGTGTACGGAGACTCGATAGCGTAGCGTTGACTCCCATGTGGAGAACGTCCTCGTGATGCTTGTTTATTAATAGCCGTGTGAAGTGACCTTGGCTGGGAAGTATAATTGGGTGTTTTTCATCAAATTTGAGGTCCGAAAATCCCAATCTTCCTCCCATGCGGAGAATACCCTCCTGGTCTAAGAATGGCTTTAATTCAGCGATCAGTGAATCTTTCTTGAAATCTTTCTTCTCCTTCATCGCGTCGATGTCGTAAGGAAAAGCATCCCTCTGGGTGGTTTTTATCCAATAATTTTCAGATTCGAGAATTTCTTGCGTGTTCAACTCCCCCCGTCTCTTTTGGTGCTTGTTTCTCGCATTGAATGTAAATCTTTTCATCCAGGCCACGATCCTTACTACTCTAGAGTACTTGGAATATTTCTCAATTTCCAAAAGAGGTTCGATCTTGGGGTTTGAACTCGCGACGAGGTAAACCGCGCAGTCTTCATACTTTGCTCTTCGTTCAGCTTCAACTTCTGGGGTTAATTTAGAGCTCTCTTCTTTCTTACTGGGCCATTCAGACTCTGATTGCCATAGAAACTCTGGTCCATTCCACCATGTGTCATTTTCTTTTAATTTGGAAGCGCTTATTCCCCTGGTCAGTAAATCGGCGGGATTTAACTTTCCGGGCACGTGATTCCATAAAATTGGATCCGTGTTTTGATGAATTTCGCTAACTCGATTGTTTACGAAAGGTTTCCAAATTTTTGCGCTGCTCTTTATCCATGAAAGAGTGACAGTGGAATCGCTCCAATAGTGTTTTGATGGTTTCTCATCCACGAAATTCTTCTCCATGGTTTTTGTCAATCTAGTTCCGAGGACTGCTGCCATTAATTCTAATTTGGGTATTGTGAGTGCCTTGAGAGGCGCAACTCTTGACTTGGAGGTCAAAAGAACGACCTTTACTCGACCTTCGTTTTCAGATCTCAGGTAAATCACTGTTCCGTACGCTTTTTGACTCGCATCCGTAAAACAGTGGAGTTGACACGTTTGACCGTGACCATAGTACCTTGGTACTTCTATTTCCATGAGTCTGGGAAGGTCCATACACCAACTTTCCCATTGTTCGACCAGATCTTCGTCTATCCTTTGATCCCAGTTTGTGCCTCTCACCCAAAGCTCTTGGAACAAACATTTTACTGTTATAAAAAAGGGTGACAAAAATCCGACTGGATCAAAGATTCTTGATGAAGCTTGAAGAATAAATCTTTTTGTGTTCTTTTGTTTTCTCAAGAATTCCATAAGGCTGTCTACTTCGAAGTAAAAAATATCTCTCTTCGGCTTCCAAGCTATGCCCAATACTTTGAAGGATACGTCTTCCAACCTTTCAGTACCGTCAATTTCAGATTCCAATTCTTGGTTCAACCATTCCGAGTTAGACTGGAATTTTCTTAGGTTCATGCCAGCCTTTCTTAGGACCTCTTTCGCGTCGTTTGCTAGACGTAGAGCTTCTTCGTTATCCTTGCCTCCTCCGACTACGTCATCTACGTAAAGGAACTCTTTCAATATTCGGTAAGCACCTGGAAACGTGTCTTTATATCCTTCTGTGTGGTGGCGAATGGTTGCTCCGAGTAAGAATGGACTTGCGTTGAGTCCAAACAGGACTCTAGTCATTCTCAAGACTACGACTTTCATTTTGTTTGGGTCTATTTCTCTTCCCTCGACCCAAAAGAATCGCGTGACGTCTCGATCTTCTTCTGCCAACTTAACTTGTAAGAACGCCTTCTCTATGTCAGCGGTGAAAGCTATGGCATTCTTTCTAAACTGGACCAGTATGCCCAATAAGTTGACGTTCAGTGGGTGTCCGGCGTGTAGGCAGTCGTTCAGTGAAGGGGCGTTTACAGGATGGGATGATCCGTCGAATACTACACGTGTTCGCGTAGTGGTTCTGTTCTCCTTCACGACTTCGTTGTGAGGCAGGTAAAACGTACGTCCAGGGGTACCCGGCGTTTTTACTACTTCTGCTATTCCATTGTTCACGTGAGACTCAATGACGTCCGCGTAGTCTTTGAAAAGTTGAGGTTTCTTGCGAAATTTCTTCATTTGACCGTAGAATCTTCTTTCTGCTACCATTTCATTGTCGCTGGTTAGCTTTACGTTATCCTTAAACGGAAGTCTTACAACATAACGTTCTCCATCAAATTCTATGGTTCGATCGAATTCATCGTCGATGGCCTTTTCAAGGTTGATTTCGTCATCTGACTTGTCAATTATTCCTAGGGATTCGAGGTTCCACAAGGCTCTTAGGTTCTGGGAAATTAATTTTTCTTCAGTATCGTGTGGATCGCAAGGGGTCGCTATCGTGGAGAACACGTTCACGCTATACACGCTTGTATCCCTCTTGTTTTCTGTCTTTCGCACGTAAGGGCCGAGAAAGGTCCATCCAAACATCGTCTCAATGGCCTTGAGTTTTGGGGACAATTTCTCTACTTCGCCTGTGGTGATTTTCCAGATAAAATCAGCTCCTAAGAGCAGAGATATTTCTTCGTCGCCTGAAGCCTCCTCGTTAGGTGGCGTGTCAGCTATCTTCCACTCCTTTCCTTGTGTTAAGCTCTCGATCTCTTCTCGTGGCATGGTGGGTATTTTCCCTCCAATCTTTGGAGTTTCTATTGCTTCTAAGATAACCGTGTTTGAATCGTAAGTACTTCCAATGGTGAACTTCACTCTTGATCTCGTGACCTTGGTTACGATTCCTGGGAACGAGTTTATATCCAAACTTTCCGTACCCAACACAGGTAGGTTTAACTCCTTGGATATTTTTGCCAGGATGTACGTTCTCTGACTTGCTGGGTCAATCAGGACTCTCACGGTTTTCTCTCGTCCATTGTAAGATACTTTTACCCAAGCCGTTTGCAGGTAAATTACGGGTTTTTCATCAATTTCGCCTGTGTCTGCTATCGCTAAGGAAACGTTGGTATTTTCATTTCCCGTTTCTTCTGTTCTCGGCTCTACGCTTCCGCCTGGTGGGTACTGTTTTTCGCATACCACGTGGCTATGACGCCTATCACAGAATTTACATTTCACCCCCTTTCTGTGGCAAAACCTTGCAATGTGTCCTTTACCAAGACAGACAAAACAATACCCGAAATCCCTCATAAATTCTTTTCTTTCGTTAGCCGTGAGCGGCTTTTTACACGTCTCGAATTAATGAGCTTCCTTGCAGAAAATGCAGGATTTTTCTTCTTCCTTAGAGGGGTTCGCTACTGCCGTGACTGAGAAGGTCGATGAATCTTGTTTTGATCGGTGATTTGAGTATTCTCTCGGTTTCTTATGCTCTTTTTCTTGACTCATAGGTACTCTCTTCAATTTCGCGCATTGTTCGCGACTTTCGACCTCTTCCCTGAGAAATTCTATCAACCTTTCCATGCTGTTGATTCTCATTCTTCTATTCTCTCTGGTGAAACTCAGAATAATATCTTCAGGAAGTAAATCCGTGATCATAGGTATAACGAAAGTCCCGTAGCTTGGGTTGTCCTCAACGTTCAACGCTTGTAGGCTACTAACCGTTATTGTGAGTGTATCGAGCAATTTTCTTAAACCCTTTACATCGGACGACTTATGTACCGGATCTAATGACCGTAATTTTTGTCTGTGAGCTTGTACGAGTAAATCAACTCTCCCGAACCGATCAGTCAGTTTTTCTATTGCGTCACCGTAAGTCATATTTAGGCTTGACACACTCGCTAATGCTGTCCCTCCAAGATAACTTTTTAAATAGACTAACTTGTCTTCAGGGTCCATGTCTTTCTTGTGAATCGTTACTTCATATTGAGTCCAGAATTCTTGCCACTTGTTTATTTCACCATAGTATTTTTCAATATTTATTCTGGGCAATTTCACGGTTGCTGCAATTCTGGGCTGCTGTGCTTGATAATGAACTGTCGGAATGTTCTGTGGAATCGCACTGTTGCCGCTCCCAGTCTGGTTAGTGTTGCTGATTGTTGGCGTCACGATAGTGTTCTGTGAATCGATTCTCGAAGAAGAGCTAGAAGCGTTTCTATTGTTCTCGGCTATCGCTTCTGCACAAATCGCTTGATAGTCTAAAACTTTGTCTTCTATTTTTTCACATTCTTCCGTGTCTTGATCATACGCCTCTTCATCAGTTATTTCGTTTTGGATCTCCTCATCTATGGCCTTTAGTTGCTTTAATTTTTCGACCAACTTCAGGTTGTAGGATGTTAGTTCCAGGTTAGTTAGTGGATTCGCTGACGCGCTACTCGTTGCTTTGTCCAAGGCATTACATAACTTGGTTATGGAACTTCTTATAGATCCTCTCTTTCTGGCGAGTCTTGCTGAATCATCCATGTTCTCGTTTATTTTGAGTCGATAAAACACGCTTCGTAGACTTAATTAATTCGTGTCTTTGAAGATTTTAACGTTCTCTCGCAATAATTTCCTAATTAATCTAACCTAAATTCTTATTAATCCCGTTGTTTCGGTACCATGACGTGATTCTGGTTGTTCACTACTGAAAAATCTAAAGGGTTGATCGCGGGTTTAATTTAGGTTTAAATTAACGAAGATTTTAAAACATGAAAAAACAAAATAATTTTATTGAAGGTAAAAAAAATCGCTCCTATCGCTTCAATGTTCAACATAAGACTGCTTTTTTTTTTCTATTATAACTAAGCTTGGAAAGCCTTCTCGGTTCTCTCCCCTGGCGCCAATTTTCTCTTCAAAAAACCTGGGAGGTCGTACCCCTTTGTGGGTTGCAAGCGGGAAAATTCGTCGCTCGGGCTCCTTACTGTTGATGCGTCGGAGAGAAAACCCCGAAAACTTTCCATTCTACGATAGGTACAGGCGCGAGTTATAATTCTTAAGAGCGAAAATTTACAGAAATATATTAATAGAAAACAATCAAAAAAAAAAGAAACATGAATTTAAACTTTGAAGTAATATTGATTATTATTCAATTTACGACAAATACCAAATTACTTCATCACAATAAAAACAAGACATTTTTTTGACGATTAAAAAAACCAAAAACCACTCAATAACTTTCAAGTTATTCGACTCCGTGACGATATAAAATCCAAAACCACCGAGTAACTTTTGTCGCATCCAATTTGGGCGTAAATCATTTCAATTTTGAAGCCCTTTACCCGTCGTAATCACTAGCAAAAATGTACAAATTTGTCCTCGTCTGTCGAATTTAGTTCGAGTAAATAATCGAACCAGTGAATATCACAAAGTTTTGACCGGACTTGAAGACGTACACACACACACCCATCACAAATCGAGCTTTCGAGATACGTAACGCAACGTCGGTATAAACGGTTTAGTAGTCACGTTATCACGAACACCACTTCCGATTTGGATCACGTACAGTAACTTCCGCGGAAATAGCCGCCCGTACACACTGGAAATGGAATATACTAACTAGTAACCCGCCCGAAAGGAAGATAGTTTGTTCCAAGAGTAAATAAATGGGTTGGTAGAAAGATGACCGCATCGCACGGTTCTCGTATATTTGTGTTTTTGGTTGAAAGAAAAAGGTTATATTGGAAACCATCGGGGTTGTTGGTTGTCTGTCTGTCTTCTCTCGTATCAAAGAGATATCTTATAACTAAGCCTAGGAATCATACCTCAGGATTGGAAGTTTTGGTGTCGTATAACGTCAGATCAATTTGTTCAGTATGATGAACCGGTGAAGGGGTGGAGTCACCGGAAAATTGTTGGCTTCTTACGGCTCCTCGACCCTGAGATAGAACAAAAAGAAGCCGATATTGTTTTACTGTTCAATACATTTAACTTTAAATATACTTCGTATAAAGTTTAAACGTTAAATTATCTACAGTATAACTGCCTGGGAATATAGGCTAGTATAAGACTTATTTGGGGATTTAAAGAGCAAATAAAGGTTTTGAAAAAAGTTGGAATTCAACTCTAAAATAGGATAGCGTCACTGTTTTCTTCAAGTTGACTTTATACAATAGATTAGGCCAAACATTTTTTAGGCCTAATAATCGTATAAAAACGCGCAAAAGTCAAGAACTTTCTCTCAAAAAGTCTCGGAAAAGAAGTCTGTTCTTAGAAAATATGTTTTTTTTAGGGATTGTGAAAATGTCCATATATATTTCTAGTAAAACTGAAAAAGAAAATAAATGCAGTTGAGCAGCCATAAAAGGCAACGGTAAATGCGGTCCTTGTTGTTTCAGTAAAAAAAAAAATTTGAAAAGGTGAATTTACATTTAAATAACCTCAAACAATTCGGTGAAAAACTAACTTAAACCAAATATGTCAAAAAATAACATCAATTTTCTTAACTTTAATGAATTTTTTTTTCCTTTTTTTCGGGGGGGGGGGGCTTGTTGGGACAAACAATGGAGGGCATCAAAAGTATATAGAACAAAAACAAAAAGTACTCTTCGTTGACACTTTCTGGCGCCGTGTAATAGGAGAAGACCCTCCTTTATCCCAGAATAGTGTCTAACCCTCTTTGCGTATGCTTACCTTCCATACGGTGGCACAGGGAACAAGCCGTGAATTGGCTTAAAAAATAGCAGATTCTAGCAAAGACTAGTACCAAAAATTAACGTTTGGGTCATCAGCATCATGTACTACTTCCTATAAACCTATGACGTCAAGAAACTCTTCCCTTATTGGTTAATTCGTGAAAAGGGGTTGAGAGGAGGGTAATTTGCTTTTCAGTTAACACGTCGTCTACAGCCAAAGGCAGGGAATTGCTACTTTGTGTTTTTATATCTATGCACTTTTGCTGGCATGGAATTGTTTTTACCACAACCAATATTACTTGGTAAAAATGAACAAATTCTGGATCTAATGTTTTCCTTGAAGTCCTTTTACAAAAACCTATTGTATTCGACCAGCCCATTGATAATTAAAAATTCCGAAATATTCTTTGATCTTGACTCGGTTGGTTTTGAAGAAAAAGAATGCCGCAATTCCGTTTTCGGAATTAAGCGCGAGAGCTAGGCCTAGTTTTCTCTTTCAAATTAAAAGTAAGCTCCAGATGTTTGTCGTTGCCCTAAAGAGTGACTAATGAGCATCGCGGGAGACCAGGCGCTTATTGTTTAAGAGCGAAATTAATTAAAAGCTAGGGATAGAGAGGTTTTCTACCATTTTTAATGACATTCTCGGGTAAAGCTGTTATTGGCAGAAAAAAAAGACCCTGGCGCCCGTGTTATGTTTAGCTTTAAATTATATTTTCCCGAAAAGGATTTATACGCGATAATTAGGTTCTTATTAACGGAATTTATTATAAATGAAGTAGTATATACCGATCTGTTTGTGTCCGTTATTAAACAATTGGTGATTGACTCCCAGCGAGGAACCAGCGGCTGGTATAGCCACGCTAGTGTAGAAAGTTTGAGTTCTGTTTCGGCTGCTCCTTTGACCAGGGCGATGTCGATTGCACGATAGCATCCGTTTGAAAGCTCGTCGAAACTTGATCGACATAGCGTTGTACAGAATCGGGTTGATGGCGCTTGCAGAACATCAAATACCACAGTTCCATGTAGCGCTCTTCCGCTAACGAGTTGTGGACTACGAGCAAACGATAGGGCAACCAGAAAATGGCAAAAACAGCCACGACAACCACCAACATTTTCACAACCTGGAAAATATCAAATTGAAAGAAAATCGTATCAAGCGACAATATTTTGAACTTTTGTTTAATTTAAAACTGAAAAGTGAAAAATAATGAATAGTTAAGCCTAAATTTATTTCTTGAGTCCGCGAGCTATACGATAAGTCACTCAGTTCACTCTGTTCGCAAAACTCCTTCCATCTTTTTTTCTAGCAGAAGTAAAGTTAACCAAAGCTATATTTCACCAGAATCCCCCTTGACTTTCGCCGCATTTTCTCCAAATTTTAGAAGTTAATCTATTTCTAACTTGGAATAAAATAAAACTTTTTGTTTCTTTTACGCATGGTCGATATTTTTTTTATTTTGAGGGAATGTTTTCCGACTTTCAAATGAGAAGTAAAATAGAAACTTTCACCCTTGACCTTAGGGTACGGTCACTTCTTATTTTGCTAAGCCTTTGTATTTCTGCTGCTGTAATAACATCAACGGAACGTTGCTAACAATAGCGTTTTCTTAGACGACCTGTTCTTGTAATCAGGGTTTGGTTTTAAGGCATTATCGGGAATGGGGATTTTCAAATTTGCAATTACCGAATATTCAATCAGCTGATGTTCAAAATAGAACGACATTTGAAATATCTCCATCTCAACTGTGTAATGATGACACTTTGAGATGTACATAAGTAAACTCGCGACGCTTAGACCAGGATGACGTCAATAGAGGGATGTGATACAAGCTCCTCCCCTGGTCTTAATAGTCCAATTTAATTTAGGATGATACCCTCTATTGTTACAATTATTTAAATTTAAACTAAGGCTTAAGAACCATTATTCGTATTCCAGCAATTTTAATGAATTTTTTTCATATATAATTTATGATTGTCTGCGAAAAAAATGTTAGAATTTCTTCATCCATTTAATTACAACTCTAAGCCTAAATGTTGGTTTCGAAAACTTTATGTGACACATTTATTTTCAGGCTTAAAAACTAAACCTTGGAGAATTAGGGCCTAGACTAAAGTTTGAAATTGCTGAACCTTCCCCAACCATTTATTTTTAGTTGTATTCAAAATTAAATGGGGCTGAATATTTCTTTTCCAGCTAAGCCTTAGTTTTTATCTTTCTTACATACTGTAATGGGGTAATATACGACAACCCCAGAAACGTCCTTAGGGTGAAGCGGGGGAAAAAAAAAGAAATTAAACAGAGCCTTAAGTATTTTCCTCGTCTAATTGAAATTTCATTCCAAAAGACAAACTCTGAAAATCCCACAGACGTGCTTAACGACTGGAAATATTAACATCCCATTATTTCTGTTACTTTGTTTAGCTGGAAGGTGTCTGACAGTGAATATTAGGCCTAACTATAACCCTAGAATTATTTTGAAACGTGACAAAATGCTCCTATAATTCCCCTGGCTTTCCGAGATAAATTTGGGATTTAAATAATAATAATTAATGGGCTACCTACCTTAAAGGTTACCTTGGTTTTATGACTAAGACTGCTGTGTTTTTTGAGAAATATACGAATATTTGAAGTAGGCTTAGTCTACCCGAGTCTTCGAAGTTTGTAATTAGGCTTAATTAGTAAGTTTTCGAAATTGACTTATTTTTTGTCTATTCAAAGTTTGGCATTATAATTAGGTTTAATGAATATGTTGTCAAGTTGGGAATTTAGGCTTAATGAATATGTTGTCAAGTTGGGAATTTAGGCTTAATGAATATGTTGTCAAGTTGGGAATTAAGGTTTAATGAATATATTGTCAATTTTGGAGTTTAGGCTTAATGAATA